>NC_081569.1:72924781-73060732 GCF_022355385.1 Mustela nigripes
GTTGTTTAGAGATGGAACCATATTTGGGACTCTTTGCCCAGCAGACTGCTGTTAAGGGGTTGGAGTGGCCTGCACTGGCTCTCTCAGGTACACTTGGGCCCCCCAGCTTCGAAGTCTTCTGGCTGGGACACATTTTACCCATCAATTTCTCCTTGACTCCATGTTCTAGTCATTCTAGTTACTCCTATTTCCCTTTGAGAACCTCAAAAGGTCTTCCATAAATGTTAAGAGATGGGCGGACTTGCTAGGCAACCAGAGAAACTGCAAATTCTATGTTAGGGAGAGGCATGATCCATCTTATCTCTCCTTTTCTTCCATGATTTATTTCCTCATCTGTGAAATGGGAATAACAGCACTGTCGCATTTACTTTACAAAGCGTGACTGCTGCATAAGATGAAAATCTACAGAAGCGCAAGGCATTAGCATTGCTGTGATAGTTATTTTTGTTATTACACATCCCCAAGGCTCACAGCTTCTCAGGACTTAAAACAACACAATATCTACTAAACTAAGTAGGTCTCAAAAGCCTGTCCCCAGCCTGTTAAAGAGATGGCTGCATGAAAGCTTGTTAGAAATTCAGGTTCTCTAGCCCCACCATAAGCCAACAGGATCAGAGCCTTCAAGTGTGAAGCCAAGAGACCTAGATTTTCAACAAGCTTCCAAGCAATGCTGACCATCAGCCAGGTGTGTGAGCCCTATTTACTCCATTCCATGAACACTAGACAGAACTGCTCAAACACTGGTTTGAAGGAAGAGATGGATGACATACACAGCTTCCTAGACCCCTCAGACTTGACCAGTGGGGGATGGGTTACAGCACAGGTGAATGACAATTCTTTTCTTGGGGAGTAGGAAGCAAAAACAGCACTTTCGAGGAGCTAAGCTTCCACAAGAGGACCACCAGAGAAGGGAAGGAGTGGTGGGTGGGAAAAGTAATTGGACTCACCTACAATGATACCACAAGCACTGACCAATCCAATCTCTTTCTTCAGGGCTACTCCACCTCCTCCGGAACCAGACTCGGGGCTGGCCTCCGACTCGCTTCCACCGGGGTGGTTCTTTTCAGTGTTGTTTCGGTGCCTGGCTCCTTTTTCCATCTTTCTCGTAGGATTCCACCTCCGAAAGGTATCTCTCTTTCTGAATAAGTGTGGGTGTAAATATATTTTAAGAGACTGTCTTTCAAACTGAAACGTCTTTTTCTGAAACAAGGACCACTCCTACCCCTCTTTAAAAAGACTCAGGCAGATAAAAAGAGAAAACTGAAAATATTCCTATTCCGTATCGACACTTTCTTGTCACTCGTGCTTAGAACAAGGAAAGGGCTGTTAAAAAGGGGTGGGGGGAATAAACATAGATATTTAAATATAAAAATAGAACTGTACCAGCTACTCCGGCTGGAATTTTCCTGAAGGGGATGTAGATCTTCAGAGACCAGGATGGTTCTGCAATGTGTACCAGGCAGTGGCTTATTTTAGACTCTTCAAAGATAGTCTGGGTTTCACTCAGCTCTGCCCCTAAGAAAACAAAGATTGTCTTTACCTCCCCTTAGCCTTTTCTTTTTGATGAAGATAAGAGTTTTCATTAACTGAAGGGAAAACAGGCAATCCTCCGGTACTTTCTTCTCTTCCAGAAAAACAACTGTGGACCAGACCGGTTTGCTCTAGATCTTGTTTCCACCTGCTGTGGGTTTGTTTTCCCCTCCCTGTCTTCTGCCTTCCGCTTTTTCCAGATGTCCTCTTCTGTTCGTTTGTTTTCCTGTCCTTGTTTTCTTTCTTCTGAGCTCCGTCCTCACAGCACAGACTGCCCCATCTCTCTAGGTTATGGGAGAGTGACTCTGGCACACAAGATTGTGCTTCCCTTTTAGCATGGGGTTTTATGTGCTGAGATAGCTCCGCCCCCCACCTCCTCGGTCTCTCCATCCTCAGTCTGTCTCCTCCCTCTTCTTCAATTTAAATATTAGCACCCAGCCCCCAAAGATCACCGAGAAAATGGATTAAAATATTCTGCCTTGTAATCGTCTCTCATTCTCCATCTTTCTCCTTGTAAGAAGTGGAAGTAAAATCCTTCCATGTCAACTGTTCTGGGAGAGTTCGTTAGCTGGTATAGCATTACAGGTCATACAGCATTTGCGAGCTTTATAAATAAGGGACCGGTTGTGCAGACACTTTAATGCCATCAGAAATACACTGGCAACTGTGCTAAAATATTTATGTCCGGATCATTTGAGGATACAGGAGAGAAGGTTGTAAGGACCTTGTTTTCAAGTTTCTGAAAGTAGGAAATGCACGGCTGGGGGAGGGGAATGCAAAGAATTAAGAATAATGGAAAAGAGGTTCATTTAAGTAATTGTGAGCTGTGAAGGGCATAAGTGAAACAGAACCACCAAAAGAGGTGGTAGACTTACTGTTCACATCTCTTATTTAGTGTAAGCTAAGACAGGACAAAAATGACTCCCATCTTAGATCCAGGAAAGAATGACACAAAATCTGATCGAATGGAACCTTTCATAGCTTCTAATACTTTTTGCATAGATAAATTATTTGAGAGATAGCCCAGGCAAGGAGTGGGGAGCTTTCAGCACCTTTCTGACCATAAAGCAGATTGCTGATGTTAAGAGATGGCCAACTAAGGACACCTGGGTGGCTCAGTCCTTAAGCGTCTACCTGCAGCTCAGGTCATGATCCCAGGGTACTAGGATCAAGTGGCATGGGGCTCCCTGCTCAGCGGGAAGCCTGCTTCTCCCTCTCCTGCTCCCCCTGCTTGCTTGTGTTTCCTCTCTCTCTGTCAAATAAATAAATAAAATCTTATTAAAAAAAAAAAGAGATGGCCAACTTATTACCATATTGATATTGTGTCTTGGATTCCCTGAAGAATTTCACCCAGGAACTGCTGCCTTATGGCAAGAGCAACAATATCTATTGTATTTGTAAAGTACATTGAAAAACAGCAAGAAGCAAAATAGCAGGCCATACTATAAATCTAAAATAAAATTGTTTTGGATCTGTATTAAATAAATTGTGCAAAAGCACTTGATTTTAAAGTGGGTCTAAAAAATAAAGCTGACAAGTAAGTACAGAAATTTGGCCTCACTTTTTGGAAAATGTTCCAAAGACTTCAGATTTTAAGGAAAATACCTAATTGCTTAAAAGAGGGATAGTTGAGCTATTGTAGCAAAGACTTTTCAAATAAGATAAAGTCCAATCCACAGTATTTCCACTTTGCCCCTTAACCACTCAGCAAGTATTAAGAAGTTTCAAAGGTTGGGAGTTTAACTTTTTCTTCAAGATACAGCAAATTGAAAGCCTCAGCAAAATAAATAAACAAATAAATAAGTTAATAGGATTTTTAATAAAGACAGAAGAAAAGGAAATATATAGCACAAAACTCCACAGGAGGGGATGAGTCATGGCAATTTTGAGTTGCCTCTGGCCTTTCCTGAAGGACAAAGCATTGAGGAAAAATTTGATGGATTCATCTTTAAACAATGCGATTTGAAGATTTCTGCCCAAATTTCAACATTAATGTATAAAAAATAATCTTTCTCCTTCTCAAAGATGAGTTGTTTCAGTATAATATATATTTCTAATTTAACTGATATAGATTTAATATGAGATAAAACATGAATGTGCATTCTGACCACAGAATGGCAGGCTTTAGTCAGCTGAATTTATGATTAAAGAAGTTAAGGAGGGTTATGGGATCAAACACATTCTACACAGCCACTAAAATACTTAGTACTAGAGACTCTTCCCCTCTTTCAACAGGAACATTTATTTATTCAGATTACATGGCTCACTTCAGGTTGGAATCTTTTTGTGAAATAAACCCTAGGGAGGGGCGCCTGGTTGGCTCAGTGGGTTAAAGCCTCTGCCTTCAGCTCAGGTCATGATCCCAGGGTCCTGGGATTGAGCCCCACATCCCATTGGGCTCTCTGCTCAGCAGGGAGCCTGCTTCCCTTCCTCTCTCTGCCTGCCTCTCTGCCTACTTGTGATCTCTAAGTAATCAATTAATTAATTTTAAAAAAAGACCTAGGGATGTCAAAATTCTATATGACTAACACTGAACACAAGAGAGTACAAAAGTCTTGATGTAATATGCTGAAAAAAAAATCTACAGTAATGATTAACTGAAGTTTCTTTTTTTTTTAAAAAGATTTATTTATTTATTTGACAGAGAGAGATCACAAGCAGGCAGAGAGGCAGGCAGAGAGAGAGAGGAGGAAGCAGGTTCCCTGCTGAGCAGAGAGCCCAATGGGATGTGGGGCTCAATCCCAGGACCCTGGGATCATGACCTTTCCGAAGGCAGAGGCTTCAACCCACTGAGCCACCCAGGCGCCCAACTGAAGTTTCTTATTGAAATTTTGAACACTGAATTATTTTTTACTCATTATTTTACATTTACCTTTATATCTTTTATTCTACTTTCTACACTTAAATAGTGCTGCTTTACAATCTACAAACTATTTTATGCCCAACAGCTCAGGGTTTTGTTTTTTTTTTCTTCTTTATTAAATACTTCAGGTAGACAAGGCAGGTTTTTTTGCTTATTATGAAGATTAAGAAGCTGAGCCTTGGAAAAGTATCTTACCTGAGGTCAAAGACAAGACAATCTGCTTCTGGGCAAGTGGATGCCAATAGTTTACACATGGAGAATTTTCCTGGGACATATAGCTACTTGCTGATGCTAAACTTTTTTCACATAAGGGAAACAGAAAGTCTTTGGTCAGGGCCATGTCCACATCTTCTTGAGTTGGTGTCATAACTGTGCCTTTTAGGGGAACCTGGGTGGCTCAGTGGGTTAAAGCCTCTGCCTTCAGCTCAGGTTATGATCCCAGGGTCCTGGGATCGAGCCCCACATCCCATTGGGCTCTCTGCTCAGCAGGGAGCCTGCTTCTCCCTTTCTCTGTCCGCCTCTCTGCCTACTTGTGATCTCTGTCTGTCCAGTAAATAAACAAAATCTTAAAAAAAAAAAAAAAACAAAACTGTGCCTTTTAAAGATTTTATTTATTTGTTTGTCAGAGAGAGAGAGCATAAGCAGGCAGAGGCAGACAGAGAAGCAGGCTCCCCGCTGAGCAAGGATCCTAATGCAGGACTTGATCCCAGGACCCTGGGATCATGACCTGAGCTGTAGGCAGCAGCTTAACTGACTGAGCCACTCAGGTGTCCCATAACATTGCCTTTTAGAGAGCCATCTTGATGCCAACACTTAATATCTGTTCAGTGAGACCCACAGGACTCAGTCCGCCCTCCCCTCCAAAATTTGTCACTCCCTTTACATAGTCCTCAGTTTGGCCATTTTCCAACTGCATTAGTACAGCTCTATTTCCAGTATCTGGGTGACTCTTTATTGTTGATTTGCACACTTACGATGGGAAGAAAGTGGTCATTTCAACAAAGGAAAGGGTGGGTAAAAGGGTCGTTTTCTTATGAATATGGATTTACCAAGAGAAAGGCTGTATGAGGCTGACACCTACTGCACAAAGAAAGATATGGCACAGGAACACGTTACTTGTATATATTGAAAAAAAAAAAACAAAACAGTCATTCTGTCATATATAGTCCCTTTTTGAAACAACAGCTAAGAAGTATCTGTTAATAAAGAGGAATGGAGCACAAAGTTCATTTACTCCTTTTTTTCCCCCCTTTGGGACCCAATTGTTTCAACAGAGCTGTGAAGTCTGAGATCACAAAGAGAGGGCCCAAATCTCTTCCTGGAGGAAACTCACAGGCCATGCTCCCACTCCATTCTTCTGCTTGCACCAACATGACCAGAGTCAGAGGAAACCCTGGTTTCAATGAAAGCCAGTTTTCTTCCTAAAGTCATAATGACCACTGGCCTATGGTCAAACAGTCAAACAGTGGTTTCCTAAGCTAGTGGTTCTGGGACCCTTTATTTCATTCAAAATGGAAAGTAGATCAAAATTAGTGAGCAAAGAGGAAAGAAATAAAAAAGTAAAAGCCAAAACAACTCAGAAAGAAAAGAAGATGAAATGAGGAGATGTAGTTAGATAATAAGCCCTTTTTGGTGTATGCTCTGTTTGGATTTTGGACATATTCACAAGTTCAAAGAAAGTTGTATCTTCTAGGGTTTATGCAATTCTGATAATTTGGATGGAGAAGATCCTGTTTTGTTATGATGGTCAATTAATTCATGCTCTTCTGGAGATAATGATGAATCCTTGCTCTGACACTAGCGACAAAAATTCCAGCAGATTACTCTTCTGTCTGCTGCACTTGACTAGATTCCAGGGAGCTAGCCCAGCACTAGTGGGAAAGAAATAAAGGCTCCTGAGACAGCTGCATGTTCTTAATTCCTTTGCCGGGGCAAATCTGTCTCAAGACCTTGGTATTCTTTTTAAGCATTTAGGTGATTCAAATGCTGAGTACTTAAGTGTGGAAACTTCCAGTTCCTAATTGGTTTTCACTGAGGATTTATGTTTATCAAAGATAAAGGCTCTTATCTTTTAGGATTATGGAAAATAAGTTCCCTGAAATTAAAGATTTATTTTGTTCATTGCTGTAGCCCCAGTACCAAAAATGGTGCTGGAACTAAGTAAATATGACTGATTGAATGAATGAATGAATGAATGGTAATGCACATTAATGCACAATAATTAAACAATATCTGATGGACTGATGTGTTTTATTTATTTATTTATTTATTATATTTAGATTTATATATATTTATACATTATATTATATTTATAATATATTTATAATATATACATGTTATATTTATATATTTATATATATAAATATATTTATATATTTATATATATTATATTTAGATATATATTAGATTTATTATAGTAAGATGTAGTCCTCTGTGCTTAGAGAGAAGCTGGACTGGAGATGGAGGAGAAAAACACAATCAAATGTTTGACTTTGAAGATCATTTCATATGGAACACAGATCTCAACCAGGCCCCCCAACAATGCCTGGCATTCTCACCACTGTCCTGCAGTCAACGGAGTCTTTCACTCACTTTCATTCTCTTCTCTGCAAGTACCATCCCCCAAATCTTCACTCTAGTTGATGTCCTTGCCTATTGCTTCATGGAGAAAACAGAAAGGCAAAGAGAACTTCCATATCCTCCAACCACTAACACGGTCATTTGGTCTGCCTGACGCGCACCCACATATTCTGTCTTCTTTCCTATAGAAATGGATGTGCTGTGCCTGTTCCTATGTATCTTCCTGACTTGTGCATCAGCTTCCCAGACTAACATCTACTCAGGGACTTTGCTCCTACAATTATTCCCCTCTCTCCTGCATCATCAGTTTTTTCACTCTTAAGGGGATTATTCCTATCAGCAAACAAACATGCTGTAATACTTCCCAGAAAGAAAGAAAGAAAGAAAGAAAGACCGACCAACCCTTAGCAACTTCCCTTTGCTCTACATTCCTTTTCAGCTTCGATCCAACTTCTTTGATCCCTTGTTTTTACTTCTTCACTTCATTCATGCTTGAACCCACTACACTTAAGCTCTCATTTCCATCACTCCACTGAATCCATTCTTGTCAAGTGACCAATAGCCACCACATATTTCAATCTTGTGGCCATTTTTCAGTCTTTGTCTTACTGGTCTCACAGCAGCATGGCTCCTGGACATCCAATTTCCTGGCTTTCCGCTTCCTCACTGGCCTCTTCACAGGCTCCTCAGCTGGATCTTTTTTATTCTCAAACTCTCCTTTTCTCTAATGTCCCTGACTGGGTGATCTCATCCAGTCCTATGACCTTCAGAAACATCTATACACTGATATTTCCCAAATATTTAGATCTAGCCCTCATTTCACTCATAAACTCTAGAGTTAGTTATCTTTTTTAAAAAGATTTTTATTTATTTATTCATGAGAGACACAGAGAGAGAGAGACAGAGAGAGCGTGCGAGCAGCAGAGACAGAAGGAGAAGCAGGCTCCCCAAGGAGCAGGGAGCCTGACGTGGGACTTGATCCCAGGACTCCGGGATCATGACCTGAGCTGAAGGCAGATGCTTAACCAACTGAACCACCCAGGGGCCCTACAGTTAGCTATCTACTTGATGTCTCTGCTTGGATGCTTAATAGGAACCTCAAACTTAATAGGAACCTCAAACCTTAATAGGAACCTCAAATGTCTAGTGCCTTCATGCATCTCCAAACTCTCTCTTCTTCCAGTATTCCCCACTTTAGGAAATGGCAAATAGTTAGTTGGTCGAGCCAGATACCCTGAAGTCAACCTTGACTTTGGTCTCTCTCAAGTGCCCTACAATTGTCTTGTCAGCCAATCCTGTTAGCTGTATAGATTTACTCTTATCTAGAAATGAATCCCTTCTTAACATCTCCACTGTTACCACCCTAGTTCATCACCATCTCACCCTCAGCAATATTCCCTGGACTATGCAGTAGCTTTCTAGTTGGTCTTCTCATTTCCATACTTATTCTGTGACAAATGTCCTTTCAACACAGCGGCCAGAATGATCCTTTATAATTATAAATCAGGTCATGTCACCCCCTGCTCAAAACCCTTCAATGGCTGCTCGGCATACAGAAGATTCAGATTTGAAGTCTTCTTTATTGTGATCCCATTGGCCACTCGACATTTATATTCTTCTGCTCTTCCTTCCACTTAGTACTACCAGACTCACAGGACTTCTCACTATTCTATGAAGGCTGAGCTCTGCCTCAGGACTTTGGACTACCTAGGGCCTCTCAGGAACACTTCCTCTAGACAGTCACCCTCTTTGTCCTGTCATGTTATACATGTTCCCTCAGTAAACGTTGCTCCTTACAGAGGGTTGCTCTGACCACCCAATGTACCTTATTTTTATCAGCACTGCTTAACATTGTATGTTTGTTTGCTTGTTTGTTGTTTGTCTCTCCTGTTAGAATGTAAGCTCCAGATTGTTGAATTTTTGTTTTTTTGAGGTGGGTTATGGTCATGGTTAAAGAATATTTCTCTGTTAGGGGCACCTGGATGGCTCAGTTGGATAAGCGTCAGCCTTTCCGTTCAGATCATGATCCCAAGGTCCTGGGATCCAGCCCCACAGCAAGCCCCACATCAAGCCCCTCACTGGGCTTCCTGATCAGCAAGGAGCCTGCCTCTCCTTCTTCCCCCTGCTTGTGCTGTCTCTTGCTCTCTCTCTCCAAAATAAATAAATCTTCAAAAAAAGAATACTTCTCTTTTAGAGATATATGCCAATATATCTATGAATGAAATAATATGACATCTTGGACTTACTTTAAAATAATATAGGGGGAAGGATAGAAATAAAAGAAGGTCAACTATGAATTGATATTATTTAAGATGGATAGTAGGTAGATAGGAGTAACTTGGGTTGTACACATTTAAATTTTTTCATTCAAACAAACAAATAAAACTTTGCTTGTTTCTTTACCATTATATCCCTAGTGCCTAAAGCAGTGCTTGGCATATAGGAAGAATTTGTTAAAGAAAAAAAAAGAAAGAAAACAGGCTCAAAATGGAGTCACTTGTGCTAAGCCCTATGTCAGCAAACCAAGGCTTTATATCTAATCTAACTGCATTTTCAGCCTCTCCCAGCAATGTGAACTTTAATCAATCTGGTATTACTTGATCAGCACTAGTGAGGAAATCTTCCTGATAGACCCCCTGCCCTTCTCCCAAAGGAAGGTAGCCTGGCCTGAAATAATCCACTCTTTGGTAGAAAATTCCTTTTTCTGTCTTCATCTGCCTATGAAAGACTTCCATTTTGTACAGCTCCATGGAGCCCCTTTCCACTCTCTAAATGGGATGTTGCCTGATTCATGAATTGCTAAATAAAGTTAACTATATCTTCAAATTTACTCAATTGAATTTTGCCTTTTAACAAACTCATAAATACATATTCATTCAACAGTCATTGCATACTGAATCCGAAGAATAAAGGTATATTTTCAAAATAAGTTTTAATCATTTACTGCCAATTGTTGAAAATCTAAATTCTAAGTTCCAAATGAGGATTTTATAAAGAGTACCCCCTTCTGGGCCCTGAGTCCAAGAATGTCCTAATTGTGAAGATGCCAAAAGTTATGGCATGTGGCTAATTTGGTGATAGCTATGCCTTTAATTATTTTCCTTAAGACTAATTTTTAAAAACATAGCTTTGTTCTTTCCTCTTTTTCGCCAAATCATGGTAATTAACTGTGATATCCCATACTAGAATAGCATAGCAAAGTTGGGAAGGAAATACAAAAGTCTAGGTAGGTGAAAATTTATGGATCCAATCACTTAGAACTTTTGCCAGGCTACAGTGTGGAGATCACTGATATTGAATATAAAAATCCCTAAAAGAAAATGTGTCTTTTAAGAAATTTCCAGAACTACACAATTTATTAGACTAATAGCGAAAGCAATTCTAGTAGAAATTTATTGTATGTAACTGGGTGTAATCAATTTCATTAAACTACTTAGCCAATCTAATCAACTATTTACTGTGTTAAGAATATAATGGTGAGCAAAGACCTGCTTCAAGGACCTCAGGCATGTGATGATTAATTTTATATATTAACTTGACTGGCCACATGGTGTCCAGATTAAATATTATTTCTAGGTGTGTTCATGAGGGTGTTTCTGGGTGAGATTAGCATTCGAATCAGTAAACTCAGTAAAGTTAGTTGCTCTCCCCAATCAGAGTGAGCATTATCCAATCTGTTGGGGGCCTGAATAGGACAAAAGACAGTGAACAGAGGAATTTGTCCTTGTTTGCCTATTTTAAACCTGCCTGCTGGAGTAGGGACATCTCATCTTCTCATCTTCTCCAGCCTTTGGATTGGATTTTAACCATTGCCTCCCATGATTCTCAGGCCTTTGGACTCAATGAATTACAATACCAGCTTGCCTGAGTCTCCAGTTTGCAGATAGCAGATTGTGGGATTTCTCAGCCCTCAATAATTGCATGAGCCAATTTATCATAATACCTCTAACTTTGTTTCTGTCTCTGTATCTATTTTGACCTCCACCTGTATCTATACAGGCAAAGCTCAGAGTATGATACTGCACATTCAGTTCCAGTAAAGCAAGTATTGCAATAAAGCGAGTCAAATGAATTTTTTGGTTTCTCAGTGTATATAAAATTTACATTTAGTCTGTTGGGTGTCTGCCTTCCTTCAGCTCAAGTCAAGATCCAGGGTTCCTGGGATTGAGTTTCTCACTGGGCTCCTTGCTGATGGGGAGCCTCCTTTTCCCTATTCTCGCCTCTCCCCTGCTTGTACTCTCGCTCTTTGTTGAACAAATAAATAAAATCTTTAAAAAAAAAAGGACTAACACAGATTTAATTTTTAAAAATTACATTTACACTATATTGCAGTCCATTATGTGTAATAGCATAATGTCTAAAAAAAAAGTACATATCTTAGTTGTAAAATACTTTATTGTTAAAAAAAATTGCTAACCATCATCTGAGCTTTCAGCAAGTCATAATCTTTTTTGTTGGTGGAGGGTCTTGACTTGATGTTGATGGTTGTTGACTAATCAGGGTCGTAGTTGCTGAAGGCTGGGGTGGCTGTGGCCATTTCTTAAAATAAGGCAACAGTGAAGTTCGCCAATTGATTGACTCATCTTCTCACAAAGGATTTCCCAGCACATGAGAGTCCTAGATGGCATCTTCTTCCCATATAACGCCGTTTCACCTAGAAAATCTGTTCTTTAGTGTAGCTACTTTTAATTATCTTAGCTGGATCTTCTTGGTAACTTGCTGTGGCTTCTACATCAGCACTTGCTGCCTCACCTTGCACTTTTATGTTATCGAGGTGGTTTTTTTTTCCTTAAACCTCATTAACCAACTTGTTGTAGCTATAAACTTTTCTTCTGTAGCTTCCTCACCTCTCAGCCCTCAAAGAATTGAGGAGAGTTATGGCCTTAGGCTTTAGTTTATCAGAATGTTGTGACTGGTTTGATCTATCCAGACCACTAACACTAACAGCAATAAGGCTATTATTATTTCTTATCATTTCCATGTTCACTAGACTAGCACTTTTCATTTCAAGAACTCTTCTTTGGGAGCACCTGGGTAGTTCAGTCAGCTGGGCATCTGCCTTCATTTCAGGTCATGATCCCAGATTCCTGGGATTGAGCCACATGATCTCAGATTCCTGGGATTGAGCCACATCAGGCTCCCTGCTCTGTGGGGAGGCTGCTTCTCCCTCTCCCTCTACCTGCCGCCCCCTCTGCTTGTACTTTCTGTCAAATAAATATATGAGATCTTAAAAAAAGAATTAAGAAAAAAACCCCAACTTTCCTTTGAATTCACAATTTGGCTAAATGTTTGGTATAGAGGCCTACCTTTCACCCTATCTTGGCTATTGACATGTGTTCCTAACTTAAGTTTAATAATTTCTAGCTTTTGATTTAAAGTGAGAGATACATTTGGAGCACCCGGGTGGCTCAGTCAGATAAGCATCTGACTCTTAATTTCAGCTCAGGTCATGATCTCAGGCTCATGAGATCAAGCCCTGTGTCAGGCTCCACACTGGGCATGGTAACTGCTCAAGATTCTCCCTCTCCCTCTGCCCCTGACTCCAGTTTGCGTGTGCTCTCTCTCTCTTTCTCAAAATAAATAAAATAAAATAAAATAAAATAAAATAAAGCAAGAGATATGCAACTCTAGCTTTCCCTTGAACACTTAGACACCATTTAAGGTTACTAGCGGGCTTTATTTCAATACTATTATGTCTCAAGGAATAGAGAGGCCCAAGGAGAGGTAGAGAGAAGAGGGGATGGGTGGTCAGTAGAGCGGCCAGAACACACACAGCATTTAAGTTTGCCATTTTATATGGGAGCTGTTCGTAACGTCCACAATTACAATGGTAATATTGAAGAACACTGATCACAGCTCACATTAATAATAATAATAATAATGAAAAAATTAGAGCATTAAGAGAATTACCAAAATGTGACATGAAGACACCAAGCGAGCAAATGTTGTTGGAAAAAAAATGGCATTAGGGTTCCCACAAATCTTCAATTTGTAAAAAATGCAGTATCTGTGAAGTGCAATAAAACTCTGTTTCCTCTATCTAACCTCTACCTCCACCCAACCATCCATCCGTCCATCGTCCCCTATTGGTTCTGTTTCCATGCAGAACTCTGCATAATAATACAAGGACCTTAGATACAGACACTTTAGGTGTTTCTCTTTCCTCCTGAAGTCCTCAGCTTAGTTACTTAGATTCCCTGACAAAGGATCACTGGACATTGAGGAAAGCTCTAGCACAAAATCCATAGACAATAAAAAACACGGATGATGCAAGGAGCAGAAAAAAACTTCCAAAAAATTACAATTCATATATTCAAAAGGGTGTTTAGAGTGAGAATAGAGGACCCAGCTCTGAGCCCTGGTTTTAGCCCCATTAGGTCATACCAGTCATTGATTTCAAAACCAAACTCCTCTCAGCTACAGACAAAACTGTTTTTCTCTCCTGTGTTCCCATTTGCTATGCCCATAGCATCTTGCTATCATAGCATCATGGTCTTAATCAACAAGGCCTGAGACCTTCATCTTTTTCCCCCCTCCCTTTCCCTTAGCCCCATATCCAACTGGTCATGAAGCTCTGTTGGTTCCACCTCTGAAAACTGTCTCACAACTGTCTTCTTATCCCATAGCTGTTGCCCTATTCCAGAAATCCTTCTCTCTTTTCTGTCCCCATTGCAATAGGCTACCAACTAATCTCCCTGCCTGTGACTGTACATCCCTTCTTTCTGTCCCTAGAATTATAAAATATGATGGTTCTCCATTATATAAAGCAGGAGTCCCTATGGCTGGCTGACGGAGCACCACAATTACCCCAGGAAATATATATTTGGCACAGGGGAAGTTCTCAATTTCTCAGGTAGACCTTCTCCTATGGTACCCTCTGGTGGCAACTTCATGCAATGGCCTCTCTTCATTTCACTACCAAATTATGAGATTCTAATTCAGTGGATCTGCTTGTTGCTTGAGGAAACTACTAGCTTATAAAATAAAATTCTGAACTCTTGTATAGAAGCTTCAATCCATCTTTCCAGCTTTTTCTCATAACCTCCTCTTTTCCTCACCTTCCCTTTTTATGTTCCACTCACTCTTCCCCTTCAATCACAATGGACCACCCTGTATTTTCCCACATTGATGTCTTTACTGATGCTTTCCCTCCACTTGGAAAACTTTCACTAGGTTCATTTAAATATCTGTTCATTTGGAAATCTGTCCGAATTAACCTGACCTCTCTTTTCTCTGTGTTCCTACTCCTACCTCTTCAAGGAAGCCTTCCCAAATCACATGCTTTCATTGTTATAGGTGTTTTGTCTTTTATGACAGTAACATACTTAATGGATATATATTTATCTGTGAGATTTTTTTAAGTGTCTTTTTCTCCTACTATACTGTAAGTACCTTGGGCAAGAGCCATATCTGTTACCATATACAGCTGGTACTCAATTGTTTGTTGACTAGGTGAATTAATGTTTCTGAAATGATCACATATTCTGTTTTGTAGTGTGTAGAGTTGTAAGTACTTAACGATTCCCTTGTTAGGTCACAGGCTTTTTAAAGAGATAGATAATATCGCTTATGTCTTTGTACCTCCCCCCATTCCCATGTAGCTCTGCACCTGGGATACAGTAGGAGCTTAGATACAACTGCCCTAATAGAACCCCAGGGAACACTAACTCCATGAGAGCCAGGACTTCATCTTTTTTCTTTGTTATATCTCCAGTGACTAGAATTAGGATTACTGATCCCAAAGTGATATGTTTATTTATTTAATATTTATTTCCCAGTCTGGTTGGAGAGAGAAAGAACTGAACAATTATAAAATAGTGAGACAGGGCCATGATAGAGATATACAAAGGATGCTCTGGGAGCTCCACTCTGTGGACAGGCCAGAGTAGGCATCTGAAGAAAGTGATTTATTGATTGATTGATTGATTGATTGATTTTACTTATTTATTTGACAGAGAGAACACAAACAGGGGGAGTTGCAGGCAGAGGGAGAGGGAGAAGCAGGCTCCCCGCTGAGCAGAGAGCCCAACACAGGACTTGATTCCGGGACTCTGGAACCATGACCTGAGCTGAAGGCAGATATCCAACCAATTGAGCCACCTGGGTGCCCCTGGAGAAAGTGATTTCTGAGTTAAGTCTGGAAGGATGAATAAAAGTTAAGGAGGATGATATGTCAAGCAAAGCAAAGTTTGCACAAAGGCACACAAGTGAGAGAGTGTGACTTAAATTCAATGAGACTGAAGTGCATGGTGACCAAACACTGAAAGATAAAAGGGAAATGCAGATCATGAAGAGCTTGAGTGCCATGCTCTCAAGTACTGGGCAGTTTCAAGCAGAAGAGTGATTGGATCTGGCAACAATGGTAGGATGGAATGGAGTTGGGCAGATCTAGAAGCAGGGAGTAGTTTGGAGGCTATTAATAAAAGCAGCAGAGAATAAAGAGGGACTAAAAGAAAGCAATAGTGGTTAGGGGTGCCAGAGTGGCTCAGTTGTTAAGTGATTAACACTGTTGATTTCAGCTCAAGTCATGATCTCAGGGTCATGAGATCAAGCCCCATGTCAGGCTTTCTGCTGAGTGTGGAGTCTATTTGTTCCTCCACCCCCTCACCCGCTTGTTCATGTTCTCTCTCTAATAAATAAATAACAAAGTCTTAAAAAAAAAAAAAAGGATTCTCTCTCCCCTCCTACCTCTCTAAAAAACTGCAAGAGTGGTAAAATGGAAAGATGGTGGATTCAAGATATGTTTATAAAATATACAAAATTAATGAACAATTGCGTGTCTAGAAAACTACTTTTAGAAATAATTGCATGGATGCTCAAAGATAAATAACACAAAGACGTTTATTACAGCTTGTTTTTGCAATAATTAAAATTTGATGAATACTGTGTCCATCAATATGGGATTTATTAATTAAATAAGGTACAATGAACCAAAACATGCAAATTTGGAAAAGAATGATGTATAAAAATGAAATTTTGGGGCACCTGGGTGGCTCAGTGGGTTAAGCTTCTGCCTTCAGCTCGGATCATGATCCCGGGGTCCTGGATCGAGCCCCGCATCGGGCTCTCTGCTCCACGGGTAGCCTGCTTCCTTCTCTCTCTCTCTGCCTGCCTGTCTGCCTACTTGTGATCTCTGTCTGTCAAATAAATAAATAAAATCTTTTAAAAAAATGAAATTTTAACTAGAAACAAATTGTAGATGTGTATATCAGATTTTTGTTTAGAGGTGTATAACATATATGTATGTTGGTATATGCACTGAAAAATTATAGAAGGATTTATATAAAGGCTATCAACCATGTTTGTCTTCGGGAAATAGGATAAGAACAATAGGTTCTCATTTCCCAATTTATAAATTTCTGTTTTAATTTTTTTAAATGGACAACTAATTTTTTTAAAGATTTTATTTATTTGATAGAGAGAAAGCAGGAGAGCACAGTCAGGGGGAATAGCAGAGGGAGAGGGAGAAGCAGGAGCCCCGCGGAGCAGGGAGCCAGATGCTGGGCTCAATCCCGGGACCCTGGGATCATGACCTGAGCAGAAGGCAGTCATTTAACCAACTGAGCCACCCAGGTTCCCCTGGACAACTAATTTTCTTAAAGCAACATATTATTCTGGATAGAAAAAACCAATATTTTTATCTTTCTATAAAGGACACTTGTGAGACAATTAGTGAAATTTGAATAAGGTTTCTAGATTAGATAATAGTACCATATCAATGTTACTTTCTTGATTTTGTTAATGGTACTGTATTTATGGGAGAAAATGTCCTTATTTATGGGAAATATACACTGAAATATTTAGGAGTAATGAGGCATTATGCTTGCAAATTACCCTCAAATGGAACAGAAAAAAATAATAATAGAGAGAGAATAACAAAGTAAATGTGGTTAATGCTAACATTTGGAGAATCTGGACTAAAGTAAACAGAAATTCTATGTAATTTTCTGTAAGTCTGAAATTACAAAAATGCTCTTAAAAAGGTATAGAACAGGGGCGCCTGGGTGGCTCAGTGGGTTAAAGCCTCTGCCTTCGGCTCAGGTCATGATCCCAGGGTCCTGGGATCAAGCCCCACATTGGGCTCTCTGCTCAGCAGGGAGCCTGCTTCTTCCTCTCTCTCTGCCTGCCTCTCTGCCTACTTGTGATCTCTGCCTGTCAAAAAAAAAAAAAAAATCTTAAAAAGGTATAGAACAGAATATAAAGTATGTTACTATTTGTGTGTGTGTGTGAAAATGCAATATATACATACATTTGTAAATATATAAATGATCTACAGAATATATGCAAGAAGCAACATTATTAATGCCTTTGGAAATGAGGATTTAGTGGCTAGGAACAAGGGGTAAAAGTTAGTTTTTCACTGTATATCCTTTGATAACTTATGAATTTTCACTAAATAATTTGCCTACCAAAAATAAATATAATTTACAATAATAAAACATTTTGCAAAATGAAGTATTTCTACTCAAAAGTAGAGAGGAATACAATGACTCCCACATGCCAGAATCCTTACCCCAATTCCACCATTATCAAGATTTTGTCATATTGGGGACACCTGGGTGGCTCAGTTGGTTGGACGACTGCCTTCGGCTCAGGTCATGATCCTGGAGTCCCGGGATCGAGTCCCACATCGGACTCCCAGTTCCATGGGGAGTCTGCTTTTCTCTCTGACCTTCTCCTCGTTCATGCTCTCTCTCACTGTCTCTCTCTCAAGTAAATAAATAAAATCTTTAAAAAAAAAAAAGATTTTGTCATATTGCTTTATTTATTCTTTCCCCCTCTATTTCTTTTGTCTTCTTTGCTGATATTTTACTTATTTATTTATTTGGCTCCATGCCTACTGCAGAGCCCAATATGGGGCTTGAACTCACATCCCTAAGATCAAGACCTGAGCCTAAGATGGAGTCAGACACTTACCCAAATGAACCACCCAGGTGCCCCTTTGCTGAAATATTTTAAAGAAAATTTCAAACATCATTCTACTGCAACATATCTCAGGAAGCACCTCTTAAAAAAACAGATATTTTGCTACATAATCACAAAGTCATTATCATATCTAAAAAATTAATAATCCTTTAGTATCAGCTAATATCCAGTCCATAATCAAATTTCACATGTTGAAAAAGGTCCACATACTGTATATAAACACTGCACTCTAGCTGGTAAATTTACTTTCCATGGGGTATATATGGGTTAACAATTCTGAAACCGGTTTACATATATACTGGGGTTCATTCAATAAATAAATGTATAATGGATGTTGGGAGCTAGGGTTCTCACTGTCAGGAAGAAAACAAGAAGGAAGGCCTAGAATGAACCCTGTGGTAATAGTTAGAATTGGAGACATCAGTATGAACTCATGTTTAACTTAGTACATATGTAGATAAAAAGAAACAATGACAGAAATACGTGCATACACAAATTAGTATACACACATATATTACCTAGGGCTGTCCACTGAGAGGGCCTAGAAGCAATGACATCCCTATAGGAGTGGTCACACCTTGTACTCAGATTTTGGTTTCAAAATACTGTTCTCCAATAAAAGCAACCAAGGATCCCTGCCGAAATGTCTGATTTTTAGAACTGGGTCAAGGAAAATACAAAATAAGTCCGGAGCATCTTGTGATACCAGAAAGGAAAGAAATATCAAAAGGTTAGAGAAGTCAACCTGAGGAGTTCCCTAATAGCCAAATGGAATAATTTGAGCAATAAAACAGTGCAGTATTAGGTTAAAATCCAAAGTGTAAAATAAATATAGAAGTGTCTATATTGATATAGTTAAATGACTAAAAACATAACTGAATGGTGGAGTAGAAGCAAATCTTCTTTACAGAATTCCATATAATGTATGTAGATATTCTCCCTTATAGGAGGTAGTGCTTAAACACTGCTTCCCCACTTTGACGGTGTGCTAGACTTGTAATCTTGCTTCCAAGGAATATAGAAAGGGAATGATATTTGAACTTTAAAGGCAGCATCTCGCAAACATTACCTTAATTAAGTCATCAGATTAACATCACCATTTTGTCATGTTGATATCATGAACACCCCAATGTGATGTGATGAAAAGGGCACTTGCATCTATGTGGTATTCTTTTATTTTTTTTAAAGATTTTATTTATTTTATATAGAGAGAGCACGCGAACGCAAGGGGGTGTAGGAGCAGAGGAAGACGGACAAACAGACTCTGAACTGAGCACAGAGCCTGACGAAGGCCTAGATCTCACGGCTCTGAGATCATGACCTGGCCCCAAATCAAAAGTTGGATGCTTAACCAACTGAGTCACACAGGAGCCCCTATGTGTATTGTTGTTTAAAAACTGTGTCATCACAGTGTTGTGCAACCATCACCTCTAGTTCCAGAATTTTTCACCACCTCAAACAAATTCTGTACTCATTAAATAGTAACTCCCCAATTCTCTCCTCCCAGTCCATGCTAACTTCTAATTTACTTTCTCTATGAATTTGACTATTCTAGATATTTCATATAAGTAGATCATACAATATATTTGACCTTTTTTAAAAAAAAGATTTTATTTTGGGGTGCCTGGGTAACACAGTTTGTTAAGCGTCTGTCTCCCTGCTCAGCATGGAGTCTGCTTCTCCCTCTCCCCTACCCCTTACCCCACTCAGCACTCACTCTCTCTCCCGAATAAATTTACTTGAGAGCGCTAGAGAGAGTGGAGAGTGCAACAGAGAGAGAAGGAGCAGGGGGAAGGGCAGAAGGGGAAAAAGCAGACTCCATGCTGAACAGGGAGCCCAACCTGGGGCTCGATCTCAGGACCCTGGGATCATGACCGGAGCTGAAGGCAGATGCCTAACCGATTGGGTCACCCAGGTGCCCCAATATTTGTCCTTTTATGTCTGGTTCATTTCACTTAGCATGTTTCCAAGTTTTCTTCATGTTGCAGCATATATCAGAACTTCATTCCTTTTTGTGGCAGAATAATAGTCCACCGTATGGGTATAGCACATTGTTTATCCTTTCATCTGTTAATGCACTCTTGTGTTGTTTCCACCTTTTGACTGTTGTGAATAATGCTGCATTAATATTGTGAACACTCATGTATAAGTGTCTGTTTGAGTCCCTATTTTTCTTGTTTTTTTTTTTCTTAAAGATTTTATTTATTTATTTGAAAGAGATCACAAGTAGGCAGAGAGGCAGGTGGCGGGGGGCGGGGGGAGCGCGGAGCAGACTCACTGCCGAGCCGACAGCTTGATGCGGGGCTTGAGCCAAGGACCCTGAGATCATGACCTGAGCCGAAGGCAGAGGCTTTAATCCACTGAGCCACCCAGGCGCCCCTGAGTCCGTTTTTGATACTTCATGACATAAACCTACACGTGAAATTGCTGGGTCATATGGTAAGGCAGTTCTATGTTTAACTTTTTGAGGAATCACCAGACTATTTTCCAGCAAAGACATCACTGTATATTCTCACCAGTAACATACCTGAGTTTCAATCTCTCCACATCCTCCCAACTCTTGTTTTCCTTTCAAAAAAATTATAATCATCCTAATAGAAGTGAAATGATAGCTCATTTGTGGTTTTGGTTTTCATTTCCTCAATGAGTAATGACAGCATTTTTTTCACGTGTCTATTGGCCATCTGCATCTTTTCTTTGTAGAAATATCTATTTAAATAATTTGCTCTGGTTTTTAAAAAGATGTTATTTATTTAGAGAGAGTGAGATGGGGAGGGGTCATGAGGTGGTACAGAGGAAGAGGGAGAAAGAATCCCAGGCAGATTATACACTGAGCATAGAGCCATATGTGGGGCTTGATCTCACAACCCTGAGGTCATGACCTGAGCTGAAATCAAGAGTTGGATGCTTGGGGTGCCTAGGTTGCTCAGTGGGTTAAGCCTTTGGCTCAGGTCATGATCTCAGGGTCCTTGGATCAAGCCCCGTGTGAGGCCCTCTGCTCAGTGGGGAGCCTGCTTTCCCCTTTCTCTATGCCTGCCTCTCTGCCTGCTTGTGATCTCTCTTTCTCTGTCAAATAAATAAATAAATAAAATCTTTAAAAAAAAAAAAGACGTGTGCCTGGGTGGCTCAGTGGGTTAAAGCCTTTGCCTTCAGCTCAGGTCATGATCCTGGGGTCCTGGGAGCGATGTGGGCATCGGGCTCTGTGCTCAGCAGGGAGCCTGCTTCCCCCTCTCCCTCTGCCTGCCTCTCTGCCTACTTGTGATCTCTGTCCGTCAAATAAATAAATAAAATCTTAAAAAAAAAAAAAGAGTTGGATGCTTAACCAATTGAGCCACCCAAGGGTCCTGCTCTGTTTTTATCAGTTGTTTGTCTTTAGTTGTTGAGATGTACAAGTTCTTTATATATTCTAGATATTAAACTTTTATCAAATATATCATTTGCAAATATTTTCTCCCATTCTGTGGATTGCCTTTTTGTTCCTTTGATAGTGTTCTTTGATACACAGTTTTTAATTTTAATAAAGTACAATTTATCCATTTTTTTCTTTTGTTGCTTGTGTTTTTGTCATATTTAGAAAGCATCACCAAATCCAAGGCCACAAAGATTTGCCCTTATTTTTTTTCTAAGAGTTTCCTAGTTTTTGCTATAACATTTAGATCTTTGATCCATTTTTAGTTAATTTTTGTATATAGGATAAGGTAAGGGTCCAACTTTATTCTTTTTCATATGGATATCCAGTTTTCCCAGCACTATTTACTGAAAATAATTTACTGAAAACTATTTACTGAAAATTCTTTTCCCACTGAATGGGGGGGAACTTTCATCCTTGCTGAAAGTTAATTGACCATTGATGTGAGGGTTTATTTCTGGATTCTGAATTCTATTCCATGGTCCATATGTTTACTCTTAGGCCAGCGCTACTTAATTTTGTAGTAAGTTTTGAAACTGGGAAATGTGAGTTCTCCAACTTTCTTCTTTTTCTTTTTTTTTTTAAAGATTTTATTTATTTATTTGACAGACAGAGATCACAAGTAGGCAGAGAGGCAGGCAGAGAGAGGAGGAAGCAGGCTCCCTGCTGAGCAGAGAACCCAATGTGGGGCTTGAACCCAGAACCCTGGGATCATGACCTGAGCTGAAGGCAGAGGCTTTAACCCACTGAGCCACCCAGGAGCCCCACTCTCTTCTTTTTCAAGATTGCTTTGGTTATTCTGGATCCTTTGAAATTCCATATGAATTTTAGGATGGGCTTTACAATTTCTGCAAAAAATACCATTGACATTTTGATAGGGATTGTATTGAATCTGTGAATTGCTTTGGGTAGAATTATCAACAATGTTAAGTAGTTTTCCACGTACAAGTCCTATACCTCCTTGGTTAAATTTATTCCCAAGTATTATATTATTTTTGACCTTATTATAAATGGAGTTATTCTCTTATGGACAACTAATTTTTTGACAAAGACAATCTAGTTGAGGAAAGATAATCTTTTCAATGGATGGTGCTGGAACAATTGGATGTCGACATGCAGAAAACAAAAACGAAACAGCACACACATAAACATGAAATAACTTTATCCATACCTCATACCATACAGAAAAATTAACTCAAAATGAAACATATTCCTAAGTATAAATTCAAAACTATATAGATTAGATTTCTAGAATTTCTAGAAGAAAACTTGGGAAACTCTTTGTGACCTTGGATTAGGCAAAGATATCTTAGATAATGACACCAAAAAGTACTCCATAAAAGAACAAACTGATAAACTGGACCTTATCAAAAATAAAACCTTCTACTTTCCAAAAACCATTATTAAGAGAGGCTGAAAATACAAGCCACAAACTGGGCATATATTTAATGAAGGAGTTTCTTCAGAATATATGAAGCAGTCTCAAAATCAATAATAAATGAATAAATAATCCAATTAAAAACTAGCAAAAGATTTGGATACTTCAACAAAAATATGTATACAGATGGCAAATAAGCACATGAAAAGATATTCCCCATCATTAGCCATGATGAAAACACAAATAAAACCACAATAAGGTACTACAACATACTTAACTAGAATCATTAAAATTTAAAAAGACTGAACATACTAAGGACTAGCAATAACATAGAGAGCCAGAAATTCTCATACATTGTTGATGGAAAGGTAAAATGGTACAGCCTCTTTGGAGAAGTTTAGCAGTTTCTTTAAAAGTTAAATATATACTTACCACACCTGCTATATGATCTAGCCATTCAGCTTCTAGGAAGTTACCTAAGAGAAAAGAGGCATAGGTGCAAAGATTTGTGCATGAACATTTATAGCAGCTTTATTTATAATAGCTCCTAACTGGAAACAACTCAAATATCCATCAACAGATAAATGGACAAATTGTAGGACATATATACTACTCAGTATAAAGTGAAGTGTGAAATGAAGTATAGTGAAATATTAGTCAGCAACAAAAATGAAAGAGCTATTGAAGGATACTGAGTGGCTCAGTGATTTAAGCACCTGCCTTGCACTCAGGTCATGATCCCAAGATCCTGATATTGAGTCCGGCATCGGGCTCCTAGCTCCTTGGAGATACTGCTTCTCCCTCTCCCTTCTGCTCTGCCTAGTTGTGCTCGCTCTCTGTATCTCTGTCAAATAAGTACATAAAATCTTAAAAACAAACAAACAAACACGCCAACTATTCTTTCAGCCATTAATTGTGCTTTTTTCCCCTCATTCTTTTATTTCTGAAAAAAGTTATAAGATTTTTTAATTGAGATTTGTTAGTTCTTACTTAATATGTTCTCTATCCATGTCACTTTTTAGTTTTTCTATTTCTGATTTATGCTTTTCTTTCAAAACATCCATTATTTACTTCATTAAAAAATGTTTGAAGGGCATCTGGGTGGCTCAGTCCGTTCGGCATCTGCCCTCAGCTCAGGTCATGATCCCACGGTCCTAGGATCACATGGGGCTTCCTGCTCAGCCGGGAGTCTGCCTCTCGCTCTCGCTCTTTCTCTCTCCCCCGCTCAGCTCCTCCCCACTGCTCATTCTCTCTCTCTCTCAAATAAATAAATAAAATCTTTAAAAAAATTTGGTTGAAATTTTCATCTGTTCTGTGACTACATTTTTCTAGTGTATTACTACCTATAGGAATGTTACTCGCTTTACTCTTACCTTGTTCCCACAGTAACTTGTTTGGGGTTAGGTCATAGTCGTCATTTGTACCCATTCTTAAAAAAATAAATTTTCCTCAACTACCAAGAAGAGGAACCCTTGCCTCTCGCCAAGTATGGCAAGTCCAACTTTCCCGCCCACTACGTGCCCGGGGGCTCCGCCCACGCCTCGAGCACGCTCCAGGCCCCGCCCCCTCAGCCCGCCGCCTCGAGGCCCGCCCACGCCTCTTAGGAGACGTCGCCAGCCTCTTGCTTCTGCTTGGTGCCAGCCTTGGTGTATATTTTCCCGCCATTTCCAGCTGTTCGTGAGGAGAACTGGATGATTTCGGTGAGATCCCAGGGCTTCTGAGATCATGGCGGCCAAGCGGGCAGGGAACGTTGCTAGAAAAGAACTACTGGTCGTGAGACTGCTAAATCGCCATTACCTCCAGAAGTCCGGCAAGTCTTGCCCTCGGAAGCCCTTAACTGCCCTTCTTATAAGGGGTTCCTGTGGACAACTCATTTGAGTAACACTGTTGTTGCTGCCCTTATTCAAAGCAGGGTGTATATATATATATATATATAGTGGGACTTTTTCAGTAGTTTTTCAGACTCACCTGCTGTAGAAGTTAGTGTATTGTGAGCAATAAATCGAAATCTAAAACTCATGACTGTGTGTAATGCCTTTGCACTGATTATTCAGCAAGTCTTGATCGTGAATCTTGTCTTTTGTGACAAAAATGTTAAAGTGTGGTGCAAACTAGTCATCATTCTTTTAGTGAACCTCTCCATAAGCTACTTAAAGACTCTTTAAAGAAAACACTTGGGTGGAGAAAAAAAAATGTTACGTTCTGTTTGGGTTATTTTCCTAATGTAATTTTAAAGGAAATCAAATTAATAGATGATATATTCTTAAATAACATAGTCATGGACTGAAACATGTGGATTCATTATAGGTATGAACTAATTACAGCTTAATATGTTTCAGCTTATTTATTTTTTTAAATATGTTAAAACGTGTTTTTTAATACGTCAATTTTTTCATTTAAAAATCCTTTTTATGTTTTTAAATGCTTTCTGATATGTCAATTTCTTCATTTAAAAATCTTACAAAGTCACATTTACATAATTACATATTTTACCAAGTGTATGGATGGAATTAGTATTGGCAGAAAATACAGGATGTATGGTTGCCATGTCTAACACAAAGGTTTATTTGATGTGATAGCCAGAGCTTGACACAGGAAGTAAGAAGAGTCCAGTTCTAATCCTAGAGCTGACATTAACTAAAGATGGAACTTTGGACAAGTCATTGAATTTCAGTGAAGGTGAGGTGTATCTTTGAAAAATGATGGGATTGGACAAGATGTTAAATGACTTTTGAAGCCCTTTCCAGATCTATGATTCTGAGTGTCTGTAGAGTAGAAGGGAAAGTGTACAAGCTGAGGCAACATTATCATTCACAAAACATCTTTCCCTTAGATAAAATATGTACCGAGTGGCTAATATGAAATCCATTAATTGTCTATTATTTCCTCCTTGCTCCATCTCATGTATCACAGGGAGCTATTAGGAAAGAAATGGATGGTTCTTTTTTTTTAAGATTTTTTTTTCTGATTACAAATTAGTACATGAATTAATCCAGAAAACTTGGAAAACAAAACAAAACAAAAATGTAAAGGTCACGCACACACACACACACAAACACTCATCTTACCATTCCAAAAAAAAAAAAAAAAAAATCTCGGTGTTCCATTACTTTTCTAAATATATACGTATTTTTCCTTTTTTATTTTTATTTATTTATTTTTTTAAAGATTTTATTTATTTGACAGACAGAGATCACAATTAGGCAGAGAGGCAGGCAGAGAGAGGAGGAAGCAGGCTCCCCGCAGAGCAGAGAGCCCGATGAGGACGCTGGGATCATGACCTGAGCTGAAGGCAGAGGCTTTAACCCACTGAGTCACCCAGGCGCCCCATTTTTCCTTTTTTAAAAAATGGTTTAACATGGCTTGCATTCTGATTTTTTCCACTTCGAAGGTATATGTACTTCCTTATGACCTACTGGAATCCCCACAATAATAGTGCCTACATCCCCAAAAGATAACAGAAGCTAAGTAAACATTGTTACGTAGATTTTGGAACATCTGTAATTATATTATGCTCCCGGTTATTTTTCCTTTCTCTTTTTCTGTTCCAGAATGGATTGGTTTCACTGCAACCAATGTTTCCGAAAAGATGGGGACAATTTCTTTGTCACCAGCTGTGGCCATATTTTCTGTAAAAAGTGTGTGACCCTGGGTGAGTGACTTAACTGTTTTCAGATTCAGGCAAAAATGTTTTTAATCTAAAAATAATGATTAGCCATTTCTCTATGTGACTGGGGATAAAAATCACATATTGGGCCAAAGTTAGTGTGGATACAGTAGGAACGTTGATTATGGAAATTTGAGGCACCCATTAATAAAGAATGATTTAGCAAATGGAATATCTAATACTTGAACACCAGAAGGTACTTGTCAGTGTTTTGAGGCCTGTGACAGGGAAAGCCACAAGATATATATAAGAAATAGCTCAGAAGAGGGACTTAGGATAGGGTGCTTTAATCAGGGAAAGGTTCATAGAAGAACTATTGCTTCAGTAGAGTTCTGAATAATAAACTGGAGTTGCCAAGTGGATAAGGCAGGGAGGATCATTCTAGTTTAAGAGAACAATATGTATAAAGGCATACCACATTAAACTCACAGTGCAGGGGGCTACACATCATTGGGATTGGTAGAGCATAGAGACTAAAGTGAGAAATGGTTGAGATGAGGCTAGAGAGGTGGGCAATGGCCAGATGTTGGAAAGGTCTATGTACAAAATTGAAGAGCCTCAACTTTATCCTGCAGGTGATAGAGAGCTGGGGAAGTTTCTTTGTTTTGTGTTTTGTATTTACTAGCTCATTCTGGCAATGATATGGAGGGAAGACTGGAAAAAACCTTTAGTCTTCAAGGAAAGAAGAGTGAGTTACTAGCCTCTGGAGAAGGTGTTTTTCTTTATATGGATCTCGTGACCCTTTTAACTTATCTGCTAAAGTAACAAAACTGTTTACCATGGTAACAGCAGCTCACCTTGGAGAGGTTTGTCTTGGTGAAGCATATATCATGTGATGTTTTCTCTTGATGTGGCATTTATCTTAATCAATAACCAGCACCACTACTAGAATTTTAACTTAAGAGAAAGATTAGGAATTTTAATTTTTACATGTTTCAGATTGGGTTAATTAGAGAATGAGAGCAGAAGAGCTCTAAAGCAAGTTCTAGGAATATTAGCAAAGTGAGAATAAGGTAGGAATTATTGGGAAGTTTCTTGTAGTGTCTATAGTGTGCCTGCTATCGGGTAGATGGGGGGAAAAAAGAGCAACATACAGTTGAAACCATTGGTACTGTTGTGTTCTTCCTAGTACTCTCATAACTGTACTCTAATACTCTTGCTGGGTGGTTAGAACTGCCCCCTCATCTGCAGGAGAAAACTGGAAATTCTTTTTTTTTTTCTTTGAAGATTTTATTTATTTATTTGTCAGAGAGAGAGGGAGAGAGAGCGAGCACAGGCAGACAGAATGGCAGGCAGAGGCAGAGGGAGAAGCAGGCTCCCTGCCGAGCAAGGAGCCCGATGTGGGACTTGATCCCATGACGCTGGGATCATGACCTGAGCTGAAGGCAGCTGCTTAACCAACTGAGCCACCCAGGTGTCCCAAAAACTGGAAATTCTTAAAGAGGAGTTGGATAGGGATGCCTGGGTGGCTCAGTTAAGTGTCAGACTTTGGCTAAGGTTATAATCTCAGGGTCTTGAGATCAAGCCCCATGTTGGGCTCCCAGGTCAGTGGGAAGTCTGCTGGAAATTCTGTCTCCCTCTCTCTCTTCCTCTGCCCCTCCCCTTACTCATGCATACTTTCTCTCTCAAAAATAGATAATAAACCTTTTTTATTTTTTTTTAAGATTTTATTTATTTATTTGACAGAGAGAAATCACAAGTAGACAGAGAAGCAGGCAGAGAGAGAGAGGGAAGCAGGCTCCCTGCCGAGCAGAGAGCCCGATGCGGGACTCGATCCCAGGACCCTGAGATCATGACCTGAGCCGAAGGCAGCGGCTTAACCCACTGAGCCACCCAGGTGCCCAATAATAAACCTTTTTTAAAAAAAGAGGAGATGGGTAGAGCTACAGTGTGAAAGCCATACTTGTCATCAACATACAAGTTTGGAAATACTGATGTTAAGAACAGAGAGCTCAAGATGATGTCCTCTTATAGCACAAAAATATTCTAAATTCAGTAAGAAACTGTTTCTTGCTTGCCTACTTGACTGTTACCATGTATTTTAGGAAGATCCTACCTCTTGTCCATAGGAACCAAACATTTTTTTTCCTTTCCCCCTAGAAAAATGTGCTGTTTGTGGAAGTGCTTGCAAGCATCTGGCTCTTTCTGATAATGTAAGTTTTTCTCCCCCTGCAACAAACCATCTTATTATCCCATTCCTGGTCTGTAAGAAGTAAGAAGTATGCAAGAAGTACAGTAAATGAGTGACTAAGCAGTGAAATTTTAAAAAAAGAAAAAAAGCAACAAAACTCACAGATAGCAATTGTGAAAAAAGGAGGGTGTAAACAACAGAAGAATTATCTGTGGCTGCTAATATAGAAGTATGAGTTAAGGAGGATTAGAACATAAAATCAACATCTCCTAGGACAGTGATAAGCTTCTTCCTACTTAGCATAGTGAAATAACACAATGCTTTAGAAAGGGTGGTACATCCTTTGTTATATTTGTCAGTATCTTATTTCATTCCATTGTGGATATGCTCAGTGTTTGTCTTTCTCTCTCTTCATAGCTGAAACCTCAGGAGAAGATATATTTCAAAAGCCCTGTGGAGACAGCTTTGCAGTATTTTAGTCACATCTCTCAGGTATGAGAAACAAAAGTGAAGAAAATCAAATTCGCTAGGGAAATTCTAATTGCATCTTATTTTTTTAAAATCAGAGTCTCTTTGATTTATTTGTACACAATATTTTTGTATTTGTACACAATGGAGAGGATTGACTGTTCATTTACTTTCTTCCCTAAGGATACAAATCTCAACAGTTAACTTTTTTAATGACCCCAAACCTGTGATAGACTGTAAAAACCACTATGTAGCTGATATCTTGCCTTATACTTCCTCATTCTATTAAGTAATTTCTTAGAATAAAGAAGGCTCTCGGGATACCTGGGTGGCTCAGTCGATTAAGTGTCTGACCTTTTCTTGATAATGAATGGCTCAGGTCATGATCTCAGAATTGTAAGATCAAGCCTCACATCTGTTTCCACACTGGACGTGGAGCCTGTTTAAGATGCTCTCTCTTCCTTTCCTTACCCCCTCCCGTTCCCCCCCTTGAAAAAGAATAAAAAAGGTTCTAGGAGCTTTATCATCTTTCTGTGCAGACTAAAAATTACTTTGGATGTACAAGACTGACACTGTAGTCAGTGGATTTAATGGGCTAGCTCTCAAATTTTTGCTTAAAGACCTATGTTTGGATGAGATTTCTTAATTTCTATTCTCAATTTTAGTGATCTTTTTTAGTAATACATATATATTTAATTTTTTGTGTGTTTATAATTGGTTGCTTGAATTTCAGAAAATATTTTTCTTTCCTGATACATCATTATATTCGTATACCATTGACTTGGTCAAGAGCAATAGGAATATGGTAGGAAGTGGAGAGAAGACAGAATAACCATTTGAGAGTTCCCAAATTGTAAAAACTTTGGTTTTCCCCTTCCACTCTCCAGTTCTCTACTGAGAATATTTTATAGCCTAATAGGATTTCTATCTTGGTGTATTTCTTGGAAAATTTAATCACTGCTTTTTTCTTTTGTACTCTTACTTCTCATTCATATGAGCAATCCTTTCCTTAACATGAAGATTATCTGCAGCTCTGGCTGCAGATAGTAGATTTAATTTTCGCTGGTGTCTCACCCCTCAATCCTAATTCTGGAAATAGAAGAAGAGTAATTAAAGCTTTCACTGCATTCAGCTTTTAGTTGCTTGGGTGAGCCATCATATTTGAGATACTATTTAACATTGTGGGGAGATAAAATCTAGCTGAGACTCAAGGAGAAATGTAAACAAGGTCACATGAGAAAGAGCAGACTTTTGGTTAATAACTAAACTCAGGACTAGCTAATGATCAGTAGAGAAATTATATGTAGTCTGAATTCTAACCTACCTAATCAAGGGACCAATTACACACGGTCAAGTAATCAAGATAAAATAAATGGAAAGGGTCAGTTAATCATCACTTTAGTGAAGGACCAGTTTGGTGAAGTCAGCAATGCCTGAAAATGTGTTTTCCTAGTCTGTGAAGTTGAAAAACTGATCCAAATAATATCTAGATTGCCTCATTCAGGCCTCGGCTCAAATTTTTCTTTCTCAGTCAGACCTTTACTGACTCTCATATATCAAATGGTAGCCCCAGCACTGTCTGCTGCTTACCGTGCTTTATTTTTCATCATAGCTCTTATCTCTAATGTTGCATACTTATTTATTGTCTGAATCCAACACTGGAATGTAGGCTCCATAAATTCAGAGATTTGGTAGGTTTTTGTTGTTGTTGTATACCAAGCCCTTTGGATAGCTCTTAATATGTAGTAGACACTAAAAAATTGTTAAATGAATGAATGGTATATTGATCTATATATCCACTTGTGTTTTAATCATCCCAGATCTCTTGAAACAACCTGCCAAAGGTATTTTTTTGCTGTACTACTCTATGGCCAATAGTTAAAACTTTCTGTTTAGAAATCTTTACTCATCTCTAGATAAAACTAAATATATTTGGGGATTGGAGATCCTCCTATAAACCTGTGAGCTTTCTTCTAATCCTAGGTCATAGATTATCCATTACTAGCCATTATCCATTACTAGTTATCCTTCAAGTGCATGCCAGTAATTGCTCCTTCTTTGGTAAAGCTTTCCCTGATTCCTATAGGCAGATTTTTGCACTGCCCTTTGTAATATAACACCTTACTCTTACCTCTGCAAAGGTGTCTTAATTTATTTGTTCTTATGTCTCTCTCACTTAACCAAAAGTTTTTTTTTTTTTTTTTTAGATTTTATTTATTTATTTGACAGAGAGAAATCACAAGTAGATGGAGAGGCAGGCAGAGAGAGAGAGGGAGGGAAGCAGGCTCCCTGCCGAGCAGAGAGCCCGATGCGGGACTCGATCCCAGGACCCTGAGATCATGACCTGAGCCGAAGGCAGCGGCTTAACCCACTGAGCCACCCAGGCGCCCTTAACCAAAAGTTTTGAAAGACAGATAAAAACTTTGTATTGCCCAATGGCAAATGAGGTACCTAACACAAATGAAGTGAATAAGAAATGTTTGTTAGGGGCACCTGGGTGGCTCAGTGGGTTAAAGCCTCTGCCTTCGGCTTAGGTCATGATCCCAGGGTTCTGGGATCGAGCCCCGCATCGGGCTCTCTGCTCAGGGGGGAGCCTGCTTCCTCCTTTCTCTCTCTGCCTGTCTCTCTGCCTACTTGTAATCTCTGTCAAATAAAATAAATAAAATTAAAAAAAATGTTTGTAAAATGAATGAGTGCACATTAAGCCTGGGAGGGAGGTAGAAATGATTCAAAGTAAGGTCAGAGAGGCTTGAGCCAATATATAGGGACTTGTAGGCCATGGTAAGGAATTTAGATTTTCTTCTAAGTGGCAGTGAACAGCATTGAAGGGTTTTAAGCACAGAAATGGCATTACCTGATATATACTTTTTAAAAAAGATTTTATTTATTTATTTGACAGAGAGAGACACAGCGAGAGAGGGAATACAAGCAGGAGGAGTGGGAGAGGGAGAAGTAGGCCTCCAGGCGAGCAGGGAACCCGATATAGGGCTCGATCCCAGGACTCCGGATCACGACCCGAGCCAAAGGCAGAGGCCCAACCACTGAGCCACCCAGGTGCCCATCTGATATATACTTTTAAAAGAGAATCTGGCTGCTGAGTGGAGACTAGACCATAGAGAAGTTAAGAGTAGAAGCAGGGAGGGGCGCCTGGGTGGCTCAGTGGGTTAAAGCCCAGCCTTCAGCCTGGGTCATGATCCCCGGGTCCTGGGATCGGGCCCTGCTTCGGGCTCTCTGCTTCCTCCGCTCTCTCTGCCTGCCTCTCTGCCTACTTGAAAAAAAAAAAGAGTAGAAGCAGGGAGACCACGTAAGAGGCTGTGGGAGAGATCTAAGTAAGACTTCTTGAGCTAAAATGGGAGCAATAGAAATGGGGAGGGGTAATCAAATCTTAGATGTTTTCTAGGAAGAACTGATAGAACCATTGTAGATTTGGATGTGGGAAATAAGAAAAAGAGAGGAATCAAAGAAGACATCTGGGTTTTTGTCTTAAGCAAAATAAGACAAATATGTGGGATGATTATACTCTTCACCAAGGCTGAGAAGACCATTTGAAGAAAAATACCATTTTGGACATATTAGGGCATAGATGATTGTTAGAACTCCAGGAGGAGAAATCACGAAGGCAGATAGATTTACTATTCTGAAGCTCAGGATATAGGTCAAGGATAAGATATAAATATGGAACTCATTATGATATAGATAGTTTTTTTAAAAGACTGTATTTATTTTTTAGAATTTTTTTTAAAGATTTTATTAATTTATTTGTCAGACAGATATCACAAGTAGGCGGAGAGGCAGGCAGAGAGAGAGAGGAGGAAGCAGGCTCCCCACTGAGCAGAGAGACCATGCGTGTGGGGCTTGATCCCAGGACCCTGAGATCATGACCTAAGCCGAAGGCAGAGGCTTTAACCCACTGAGCCACCTAGGCGCCCCAAGACTTTATTTATTTATTTGACAGAGATCACAAGTAGGCAGAGAGGCAGGCAGAGAGAGAAAGGGAAGCAGGCTCCCTGCTGAACAGAGAGCCCAATGCCGGGCTTGATCCCAGGATCCTGGGATCATGACCTGAGCCAAAGGCAGAGGCTTTAACCCACTGAGCTACCCAGGCGCCCCACAAGCATAATATTTCTAAGGTTCATCCATGTTGTAGCATGTATTAAGACCTCATTAGTACTTCACTCCTTTTTATGACCAAATAATATTGCCTTGTATAGGTGGGTATACTTTTCACATATTCATTCACCAATTGAGAGATATTTGGGTTATTTCTGCTTTTTGGCTATTCTGAACAGTTCTGCTGTTAACATTTGTGTACATGTTTTTGTGTGGCATATATTTTCATTTCTTTTGGATCCTTATGTAGGAATTGAACTACTGGGTTAAGTGGTATCTCTATGTTTAAATTTTTGAGAAAATGCCAGACTGTTTTCTCAAATGCCTGCAATATTTTACATTTTTACCGCAATGTATGAGGGTTTTGATTTCTCCATTTCCTCACCAACTCTTGTTTTTATCTTTTTTATTGTAACCATCCTAATGGTGCGAAGTAGTGTCTCATTGTGGTTTTGATTTTAATTTCTCTGATGACAAATGATGTTGAGCATCTTTTCATATTCTTACCGGCCATTTATATATCTTCTTCAAAGCAATGTCTGTCAGATCCTTTGCCCATTTTTAAATTGGATTATCTTTATATTATTAGTTATAAGAGTTCTTTATGTATTCTAGGTACAAGTCTCTTGCCAGATATATGATTTGCATACATTTTCTTTTATTTTTTTAAGATTTTATTTATTTATTTGAGAGAGAGAGAGAGAGAGAGAGTGAGAGCATGCACGTATGAGTTGGGGGAGGGGCAGGAGAGAAGCAGATTCCCCCACTGAGCAGGAAGCCCAATAAGGGTCTCCATCCCAGGACCCTGAGTTCATGACCTGAGCCAAACATAGCCACTTAACCAACTGAGCCACCCAGGCACCCTGATTTGCACACATTTTGTCCCATTCTTTGGGCCCATCTGTTTTAATAACCCAAATGTCCATTAAATAAATATAAATAGGAAGAAAAGACAAAGTAGGACATCAAATAGTGTAGGAAATAGGAAAGATTGATAGAAAAAGAAGGAAAGATATAAATTCACAAAAAAAGAAAAATTCAAAGAAAAAGACAAAAATGGATATATAAAGACTTTCCTAAATTTAGTGTTGGGATTGATAAACTTTCTCCTTTTTTAAAAAGATTAATTTATTTATTTTAGAGAGTGCATGCGAGCCTGCACTAGTGGGGGGAGGGGCAGAGGGAGAGAATCCTCAGACTCCCCACTGAGTACGGAGCCCTGGGGCTTAGTCTCACAACCCATGAGATCTTGACCTGAGCTAAAACCACGAGTCGAACACTCAACCAACTGGCACCCCGATAAACTTTTTCTTAAAAGACCAGTAAATATTTCAGGCTTTGAAGGCCATACAATCGTTGTTGCAACTACTCAACTCTTTTGTAGTACAGAGCAGCATGGTGTTCCAGTAAACTTGGATTTACAAAAACAGGCATCTGACCCGGTCAGTAGTTTGCTGACTTTGAGGTCATATGTTCTGCTAACATATATGTAAGTAATTACCACATATGCCAGTTGAGTAAAATCAGGTCAAGGCCTGATCTCATCAGTAGACCAGACCATTATTCATCCCTTACTTGAATTTAAAAATTGAACAACTGAGATAATCAATGATGCCTCTGAAAAGTACTACTGCCTGCTGAAAAATAGAAGGTAATTTGTCAATATTTAGGACTTCTGAATCAGTACACTTGAGGTTTTTTCTTTTTTTTTTTTTAAAGATTTTGTTTATCTAGTTGGCAGAGAGAGAGATCACAAGCAGGCAGAGAGGCAGGCAGAGGAGGAGGGGGAAGCAGGCTCCCTGCTGAGCAGAGAGCCTAATGTAGGGCTCGATCCCAAGACCCTGAGATCGTGACCTGAGTCTAAGGCAGAGGCTTAACACACGAGCCACCCAGGCACCCCTACTTTAGTTTTTTTTTAATCACTTCACTGAGCAGGAGGTTGCAGTGTGAGAAATAGTATTGCTTTGATCACAAATTATGCAACTCAAAACTTCACTTCCCACTTGGTGGGCTGCTATGGATTTCCTATTCAGAGTGGGTACCTCTGATATCTTATAACAGTCTTTTAATTGTTTTTGATAAGGAAGCATTTTTAGGGATCTTTTTTGCTCAAATCTGTTCTCTCTGGGTCCCACAATAATCTATTTCAATTATAAGTCTGAACATTGCAACTGCCTTTTCAAGACCCTTTCATGGCTTTTCATCACTTGTGTTTCAGATTTTTCAGAGTGACACCTAGTTCTCTTAATGGGCTGGTTTCTCCTAACCTCTGCAATCACATCCACAGTGACCACCTCACATCTTTTATACCACCGTAGTTTCTTATGTAGGCTATTTATTACCCAATCTGTAAGGTAGATTTAGTTCTTTGCAGTTCTTTTATGTGTGCCCAGAATGCCTGATTTCCACATTCTGAAGACCAATTAGTTAACCCTTTTTTTTAAAAAAAAAATTTAAAGATTTATTTATTTATTTAATTGGGGGTAGTAAGTGGGATGAGGGATAGAGGGAGAGAATTCTCAAGCAGACACCCTGCTGAGTGTGGAGCCTGATGCAGAAAATCCTAGGGAGCCTGATGCTCAAAATCCTGAGATCATGACCTGAGCTGAAATCGAGGGCTGGACGATTAACCAACGTTGCCACCCAGGCAACCCCCAAATAGTTAACTCTTATTCATTCTATACTTTACACATATTTATTCTGTTCTGCATATCACTTTGTGTTTTTTTTTATTGGTTCACATGTCTGAATGCCTTGTACTATGGAGACAAACTACTAAAGGACAAGAACTCATACTGTCCTTCATGATATTTCCAGTTTAATGTATCTGCCACCCCACTTCACCAATTATCATCAGCTCATGGCCAATCTTCCTTTATCTGTACTTCCATACACCCCATCCAGACCATTTTGAAGCCATAACCAGATACGTTATGATTTTTTTTTTTAAGATTTTATTTATTTATTTGACAGAGATCACAAGTAGGCAGAGAGGGAGGTGGGGGGTGGGGTTCTCACTGAGCAGAGAACCAGATGTGGGGCTCGATCCCAGAACCCCACATGGCCAATCTTCCTTAATCTGTACTTCCATACACCCCACCCAGACCATTTTGAAGCCATAACCAGATACGTTATGATTTTATTTTTTTTAAAGATTTTATTTATTTATTTGACAGAGATCACAAGTAGGCAGAGAGGGAGGTGGGGGGTGGGGTTCTCACTGAGCAGAGAATCAGATGTGGGGCTCGATCCCAGAACTCTGGGATCCTGACCTGAGCTGAAGGCAGAGGCTTTAACCCACTGAGCCACCCAGGCGCCCCTATGTTAAGATTTTAATCTGGTAGTATTTCAGAATGTGTCTCTAAAAGATGGGGACTCTTTTCTTAAATATAACCATGTTGTACTAAAATAACAATCCCCTAATCTTATCCAGTAATCAGTCAGTGTTCACAATTCTGTAGCTGTTTCATAATTATTTAAAAATTTTGTTTGAATTGGGTTTTGTAAGGTCCATATAGTTCAGTTGGTTGTTAATGTCTCTTTAGTTTCTATTGAAGTATAAGTTTCCACTCATTTCTTTTTTTATTATTTAAAAAAATATTTATTTGTGTATTTTATAGAGAGAAAAAGAGTGTATGTGCACTGGGGGAGGGGCAGAGGGAATGGGAGAATTTCAAGTAGACAGCAGACTCCCCGCTAAGCATGGAGCCAGACTTAGGGCTCCATCTGAGGACCTTGAGATCATGACCTGAGTTGAAATCAGGAGTCAGATGCTTAACCCACTATGCCACTTTTTTTTGTCCCTCTTTTTTTATTGTTATTGAAGAAAATGGTCTTTTGTCCTATAGAGTTGTTCCCTGAGTGGGTTTTGTTTATTGTACCCTTGTGGAGTCATTTAATAATGCTTGTCTGTGCTCTGTATTTCCTTAATCAGATTATTTGGTTGGGGGTGGGTGGGAGGCAAGCCTACTTTATAGCAGTGTTGTGCTCTGCCAAGAGGTACATAATAGTCTTCCATCTCTTATTTTGTGTGAGGGTGGCAAATGATGAATTTTACATAGATCTGTTGATTCATTAGGAGCTGCAAAATGCTCATATTTAATTCTATCATTCCTATCTCATTTTTAAAAAAGATTTTGTTTATTAATTTGACAGAGACAGCAAGAGAGGGAACACAAGCAAGGGGAATGGGAGAGGGTGAAGCAGAGAGCCCACCAAGCAGAGAGCCCGAAGTGGGGCTTGATCCCATGACCCTGGGACCATGACCTGAGCCAAAGGCAGACGCTTAATGACTGAGCCACCCAGGCGCCCTCTATCTCATTTTTTTAGGTGGAATACTTCTATAAAGAGAAACTTCCTTTTCTCAACTATATGATTACCTTGAGATATAATTTAAAATACTAAAACCTTTAGATACTGTGAAATGAGGGAGTCAGTTTCATAAAAGATAAGATAAGATAAGACCAAAAAAAAAGACAAACCAGTGAGTTTTGAGAGTCAAAGTAGATAATGAGTTTACCAATACTACCAATTTACTTTGAAGTAAATTAAGTTAGGATCAGGTGTATTTCACTGATGTTTGGGATACTGTCCCTTGGCTAAACATCACATCAATCTGTAACATGTACTGCTCCCCAAGCCCTTGCCACTTTAAGTAACTCCTGGGATTCTGAGTGGGGTTTTCTGCAGCTGCACTGTTCAGATTTTTTTTTTAAATGATCATGTTTTATTTTTATGAAAATAACCACTTTTTTAAAATACTAAAGAAGACTATAATGAAATCTTATGTAAACAGAATTAGTTGAGTTTGCTTTTGATTGGAGAGACAAAAGGCTAGAGGCTATGTAAACTTTCTCTTTTTTTTTAAGCAAGGTCTTTTTTTTTTTTTTTTTTTTTAAGATTTTATTTATTTATTTGACAGAGACACAATGAGAGAGGGAACACAAGCAAGGGGAGTGGGAGGGGGAGAAGCAGACTCCCCTGCTGAGCAGGGAGCCTCTTGCAGGGCTCAATTCCAGACCCAGGGATCGTGACCTGAGTTGAAGGCAGAGGCTTAATGACTTTGCCACCCAGGTGCCTTGAGGCTATATAAACTTTCAAGACCAATTCTGTAGTAAGGTGGCAAAAGCAACTTGCAAATTAGGTGTGAACAGAAAGTTTTTGACAAAAGTACCAAGATCTAAGGAAGGACCTTAGACAAAAGGTTTATAGTCTGAGTAGGGAGGAAGCAGATGAGACATAAATACTGCTGTGTATTCAAAAGTAGAACCTGACAAAGCTAAAACACTTTCTAAATATTAACTTTTGCTCTGATTCAGTAATCCCCTGAAAGGCACATCAGTATATCAAATGGTAAAACAAAGCAAAAGATAAAATTATTTGCCCATGCCCAGAAATAAAATTCAGGAATAGGTAATCTCCTTCTGTGCTTTTTTGCCCTTTACTGTAGCAGCATAAACAGCCTGTAAGTGCCCCTGTATGAATATCTCAGGGAAAGTAAATCGGTTACCAGTGCTCTGTAATAGCTAGGAATATGAAAGTTGAGTCCAGACGGATAGTAGACAGGTTAGAACAAGTTCTAAGCTTGAAAAAGTTTTTTGATATCACTCTTCTTGCTCAAGATGAAAGATTATGTTTTTAAAGGGCCATTCTACCATGCCAGAATATTCTCAATAAGATATTAAGAAGTTGGGGCTCTCAGGGGGCTCAGTTGTTAAGTGTCTGCCTTCAGCTGAGGTCATCATCCCAGGGTCCTGGGACTGAGCCCTGAATCTGGCTTCCTGCTCAGCGGGAAGCCTGCTTCTCCCTCTCCCACTCCCCCACTTGTGTTCCCTCTCTCGCTGTCCTTCTCTTTGTCAAATAAATAAATAAAATCCTTTTTTAAAAATATATTAAAGGGGCACCTGGATGGCTCAGTGGGTTAAAGCCTCTGCCTTCCGCCCAGGTCATGATCCTAGGGTCCTGGGATCGAGCCTCACATCAGGCTCTCTGCTTGGCAGGGAGCCTGCTTCCCTTCCCCTCTCTCTCTGCCTGCCTCTCTGCCTACTTGTGATCTCTGTCTGTCAAATAAATAAATAAAATGTTTTTAAAAAAAATTCTCCCTCTAAAAAAAATATTAAAAAGTCATTGTCCTGGAAATGAGAAACTTTGGCTTTCCCTAATGCCAAATCCTCTAGTTTTGGGGAGTCGTGAATTAGGCCAGATCCTCCAGAAAAAAGTGATCAGTGTTAAAGGATGAATTGATTGATGCATTTCCTTTTGTTACCAGAAGTAAGAGGAAAAGAATTATGGAAGTGCATGTCAAAGATCTATTTTTTGGGGTACCTGGGTGACTCAGTGGGTTAAAGCCTCTGCCTTCGGCTCAGGTCATGGTCTCAGGGTCCTGCATTGGGCTCTCTGTTCGGCAGGGAGCCTGCTTCCCCATCTTTCTCTGCCTGCCTCTCTGCCTACTTGTGATCTCTCTCTCTCACTTTCAAAAAAAAAAAAAAAAACTTAAAAAAAAAAAAAAAAAAAAAAAAAAAAAAAGATCTGTTTTTCCCTGTTAGGTGTGGAGTTTCCAGAAGAAACAAACAGATCTCCTCATCGCCTTCTACAAGCATAGAATTACAAAGTTAGAAGCAGCCATGCAGGAGGCACAGCAGATGGTGACCAGGCAGGAAAAGTAAGTGACAAATTAAATCACCAGAGAGCTTTTTTTCTTTCAGAGGAGCTGTAGTGCTTATTTCCTTATGGTTGCAAAGCCTGAACATTGCTACATGTGTTTATGTTTGTCTTGGGCAAATCAGGTACAGAATTTTTGGTCCCCTTAATCCCCATTTTGTTTTTCTCTTTCTTCCCTATAGGGGCCCTCCTCACTTTATAGCTTTCCTCTTGTACTTCCCTGACAAAAACTGCTTCTTTGGAGAAATAAAGCTTAGCTTTTCAGTGATAAAGATGAGAGATAGCATTTAAAATGTTGCCTCAGGAAGGCATATTTTGGAAATCTTAAGCCAAAAGATGGAATCCTTGAAGGACGTTTTCAGACAGCAGGAGACCATGGGTATGTGTGGAACTATATGGAAACTCCTCTGAAATCATACCCAGTGACTACTGATTTTGTCCTCCTGATTCTCCCGGTCATTAGACTCTGCCTCTGTCTCCTGAATCCCTAGATCTCTGACAGAAATACCTTGTATAGTGGCAAGCATCTCTCTGTAAGCATTAACTAGATGTCAATAATAATAAACATCAGGGTTTGGATCCCACTAACCTACTGGAGATGATTATTTCTATCTTTTGCCCAGAGAGCTGTCAGTCTTAAAGAAGGAAAATGGAGAGCTGAAGAAATGTCTTGCCATTCTAAAGGTGAATGGATTCCTTAATTCCTTACTATTATTTCCTTACTAATGAATTCCTTACTGTTATTTTCTCTCCTACTTTTCTCATCTAGCTGACTAGATGCTGTCTAGAACAATGCTGCCTAACCTTTTCCACATCATGGCATAAATAACTGATCATATTTATACAACAAGTGCATGGTAGTAAATGGTCGAGGCCACAGAAGACCTAGGAGGACTGGAAGGATCAATATGTAGCACACTGGTAACCCATTCTCAAACATCATTAAGTCATGACATACCATTTGGGAAACTCTTTTATTGAAGAGACATCTGTTGTAACTTAAAAGTTTCTCTTCAAGAATCCCAAGGCACCTCAGGACTCTTCCTCTTCCTCCAATCCAACTCTATTTCCCAGAGGTTTCTTTATTTACCTAAGAATGTTCTTTGTATTTGTATGATTTTCCTCTTGATCTTACTGCTGTAACTATTCTAGCATATTTTATCCTGTCATTTTCCTTTCTCTCCCCCATAGACTCTCCATCTTTTCCCACACAAATCAGTCTTTGGGATTCCCAGTGTGTTTTTATGAAAAAGAACTAAAATTTTATTCTGTCAAAGCTAATAATTTCCTAGGGAAACATGGCTGCTATTTTTTTTCTCCTACTGTAAGTCTTAGTAACCACAGCTAGAGGACATTGCAGCTTAGTTATCTAGCAAGTAACATTCATTGATTAGAACCCTAATCCTAACTGCAGCTTCCTTCACTCCCATTTTTTTTCACCTACAGGAATCTCCAAATTGGTACCAAGGAAGCAGGTCAGTTTTATCAGGCCCCATACTAGCCCTGATTGAAAATTGCTGTTCTTTCTTGACTCTTGGCTGCAACACCTGTGTGGGATCGAAGGTGGAGGAGATGGTTGGTAAATTTATCTTCACTTCCCCAGTTAACTCACTGAGAAGTGCTGACGTGAAATATTGAATGTAATGCTCCCTCATGAAATCCTACCCATCCTTCAAAATTCAACTCACATGTCATTTCCTCTGTCAAGACTTCATTAGGAGGGGTTTGATATTCTGTTATTCGTTAATTAAGTTAATTAATTAAAGGGACGCCTGGGTGGCTCAGTTGGTTAAGCAGCTGCCTTCGGCTCAGGTCATGATCCCAGCGTCCTGGGATCGAGTCCCACATCGGGCTCCTTGCTCAGCAGGGAGCCTGCTTCTCCCTCTGCCTCTGCCTGCCATTCTGTCTGCCTGTGCTCACTCTCTCTCCCTCTCTCTCTGATAAATAAATAAATAAATAATCTTTTTTTAAAAAATTAATTAATTAAATATTAAGTCCCTATTGTTTATCAGGTACCATGCCAGGTGCTGGGTGTACATCACCCGTTAGTCTGTACCCTACCAACTATTAAATGTTTTTTACCTCAGCCCTGTATTGATGGGTTGAGAGACATGGCTCCTGCACTCACAGAAGTTACAGTCCAGCGTTCTTTCAGGCTTCTGTATTTCTGATATACCCACCATAACGCTTAGCATTGCTTTTATTTGTTTTTGTCTCTCCCACTAGTCTGTGAACCTTTCAAAGATAGGGACTGTATTCTAGTTGTCTTTGTAATCTCAGGATCTGGGATGTATAAACACTAAGCAAATGCTTGTTGGAGAGATGGATGAGAGAATGGGAGTGAGGGAATGATGGATTTATGAGTGGATAAACAGGTGGATAGATACATATAAAACTGAGAGTACTTGGTAAGGCACCAAGGGAAGGAAGAAAGGAAGACTTCAAAATTTCTCCTATTGTGGGCAGTAGAGGAGGTTTCACTTAGGGAGTTAGAGAGTCAAGGAATCTCAGATGGAAACTTTGCCTCCATATTTTGGGGTGATACCTGTAATACATGATAGTAAGCAGTTCATACTCACTCAGAGAGTAAGCTATTGTTTAAAACAGTGATCTGATTGACTGATTGATCCTCTCAGGTGGTACTTAACTTCTGCTTAGAGCTTCCTCTCTTTTTCTTTTTGCAGGTTGGCCACACCTCGACCAGTGGGCATTACTTCTCCATCACAGTCAGGTAGAGAACATTTGTTTGCCCAAATATCTGTGTGAGATTAATAAATCTCCTTTTCCCATATAGAAGATAGTTTTCTCTCAGAGACTGTAATGCAGTTTTCCTAATTTTGTGTATGATGTGAGAACAACATACAACAAGATACCCATTTGTGCTGGGTTGGTTAGGCAAGGCAGGGCATGACATGGATGGCAGCTCTTCATTCCTCACTTGATTTTCTTCCAGTCACTCCACGACCCATTTCTCAGCATAGCAGCCAGGTGGTCAGGTGAGTAGGAAGCCTACCCAGCCACATGAAAACTGCTGGCAAAAGTTGGAAGATAAAAGAAATACCTAGATATGGCAGAGGTAGGGACTGAGGAGACTTTAGGTCTATGTCAAGTTTCAACCCAGTTTGTTTTCTTTTTGTCTCACCTTATACAGTCGGTCCCCCTCTGTGGAATCTATTCCTTACAGAATATCTGACTTTAGTAGCTTGGGACAAGTAAGTAATATTTACCTTCTCTTCCCAGATTGAGATTTCCAGTGCTAAATGAAAGCAAAGATGTCAGGCAAGAGTATTAAGCTTATATTGGTTTTGGTATAAATTATCCAATGCTATGCCTGGGCTGTTTTTTTGTTTGGCAGTGCTAAAAAAAAAAAAATGTTAGAAGCTAACACAGAGAAGGGTGCCAGAGTGGCTCAGTTGTTGGGCCTGGTTTTGGCTCCAGTCATGAAATCTTGAGCTCATGATCTCATGGGTCCTGGGATGAAGCCCCATGTGGGATTCCACACTCAGTAGGCAGTCTGCTTAAAAGATTCCTTCCCTCTGCACCTCCCCCAGCTTACTCACTCACTCTAAAATAAATGTCTTTTTAAAAAAGGAAGCTGACACAGAGAATGAATGGGATGAAAGTAGTGTAAATGTTCAATGGCTGAATTAACAGTAATAATTCATTTTGAAAGTAATAGTGTATCCTTCTTGGGCTAGCATACCTATTCTGCCAGAACAACATATGCTTCAATGTGTAGATATAGAGAAATAGCAAAGAATACAGAAGCCAGAGAATTAGGATATATTTATTAATTGTTTATTTTTTGTCCATCAGGGAGCCAGAGGCCTGCAGGGAAGAAGCACTCCCAGGGACTCTCATACCGGTGAGAAGGGGAAAAAAGGTTCAGAAACCAACATATTTTGTGCAGATACCAGCAGATTTCTGGTTTTCTATATAATTATGCCATTATGCAATTCCTGTGCATAAGGTAATGCCATTTGTTTTTTTCCAAACACTGATTCAAGGTATCTAGAGATATATTATTACTTTTCAAATAATTATATTCCTGTTCTCAAACTAATAAGGAGAAACTTTTTTGAGCAATAGAAAGTCATTGAAAACCTCTGGTTGGGGCACCTGGGTGGATCAGTGGGTTAAGCCTCTGCCTTCAGCTCAGGTTGTGATCTCAGGGTCCTGGGATGGAGCCCCGCATTGGGCTCTCTGCTCGGCAGGGAGCCTGCTTCCCCCTCCCCCTCTGCCTGGTTCTCTGCCTACTTGTGATCTCTCTTTCCCTCTCTGTCAAATAAATAAAATCTTTAAAAAAAAAAAAAAAGAAAGAAAAGAAAAGAAAAGAAAACCTCTGGTCAAAGACGGAGGGTTAACTTGAGTAAATAGATTTGGATTTTTTTTAATTGCCACAAGATGGCAGTAGAATTTAGGTCTAAAAGGAAGGCTAACTAGCCATGGATTATGTTAACCTGAAGGGTATCAGGCTTCTTTACTGTGTATTAAACTTAAAAATATTCCAGTGAAGAATACCCACTTAATTTCTTGTCTCTTTCCTCTTAGAACTACTTTTATTATTACTACTTTCAAGGGTATTAGCCAGTCCATAGAGAATATTTAATGAGAGAGGATTTCCCTTTCTTTCACAAGAGGCAATTGTGAAATTTGTCTATTTCTTTCTGGATAACCATTTTTGAAAAACACCAAATAGTTTCCCTCCAATTCTTTCATATTCACGCTTTGAAAAATGTAGAAGTTCTAGAGAATTTTTCAGGTTAGTAGTAATAGTCTCTCTTTCGTTCCTGATTTTAGTTATTTGAAGCTTTCTACTACTTTTTTACTTTTATTTGGAGAGCCTGGCTAGCCAATCTAGTTGAACATTTCAAAGAAATCACTTTTGGTTTTGTTGATTTTCTGTTTTTCTGTTCTCTGTTCCATTTGTTTCTGCTCTAAGTTTTATTTCTTTCCTTCTGCTTGTTTTGGGTTTAGTTCTCTTTTAGTTTTTTTTTTTTTTTTTTAAGATTTTATTTATTTGACAGAGCAAGAAATCAGAAGTAGGCAGAGCAGCAAGCAGAGAGCAGCAAGCAGCAATCCCAGGACCCTGAGATCATGACCTGAGCCAAAGGCAGAGGCTTAAACCACTGAGCCACCCAGGTGCCCCCCTCTTTTAGTTTCTTAAGACAAAAGGTTGGGTTATTGATTGGAGGTCATTTTTAATGAAGACATTTTCAGTTATAAATTTCACTCTAAGCACTGCTCTCATTGTGCCCTATAAGGTTTAGTATTTTCTGGCTTTGTTTTCATTCATCTCAAAATCTTTTCTAATTTCTTTTTTTCCCCTCCTTTGGACCATTGGTTGGTTGTTTAATATCAACATATTTTTAATTTTCACAGATTTCCTCCTGGTACTGATTTTTAATTTCATTCCATTGTGGTATGACAAAATACTTTTTATAATTTAGATACTTTAAAATGTATGGCCTTGGGCTCCTGGATGGCTCAGTCAGTTAAGCATCTGCCCTTGGCTCAGGTCAAGATCCCGGGATCCTGAGAGGGAGTCCTTTGTTGGGCTCCCTGCTCAGCAGGGAGTCTGCTTCTCCCTCTGCCCCTTCTCCAATTTGTTCTCATTCCCTCTCTCTCTCTAAAATAAATAAAATCCTTTAAAATGTGTGTGTGTGGGGGGTGCCTGGGTGGCTCAATGGGTTAAAGCCTCTGCCTTCGGCTCAGGTCATGGTCCTGGGATCGAGCCCCACATCGGGCTCTCTCCTCAATGTGCAGCCTGCTTCCCCCTCCTCTCTCTGCCTGCCTCTCTGCCTACTTGTAATCTCTGCCTGTCAAATAAATAAAATCTTTAAAAAATAAAAAGTAATAATAAAGTATATGTGTGTGTGTATCTATAAAACAACAAAGTCTTAGGTAGCAAAGGTGCAAGACTAACAGAATCAAAGAGAACTAGAGGAAAACTACTAGACTTTAGTACCCCACTTTCAGTAACAAATAGAGCAACTAGACATAAGATAAGCAATGGAATAAAAGATTTGAACATTATATACCAACTAAATCTAACAGACTTCTTTAGCAGTTGAGCTTCTTGGAAGTGTAGAAGTGTAGATTTTTTTTTTCATCTAATTTGGGAAGTTGTCAGCCATTATTTCTTGAAATATTCTTTCTGCTCTTGTTCCTTTTTTTTTTTTTTCTAGAAATCCCATAATGCATGTGTTGATAAACTTGATGGTGTTCCACCAAGGTCTCTGAAACTCTCTTCATTTTCCTTCATTATTTTTTCTTTCTCTTCCTCACATTGGATAGTCTCAGTGGACTTCAAAATGCTCATTTTTTTTTTCTTCTGTTTGTGCTGATGAGATGCTCTAGTGAAGTTTTCATTTTTATTATTTTCAATCGCAAAATTTATATTTGGTTCTTTTAAATATATTTTTTCTTCATTAATATTCTCTATTTGCTGAGATACCACACTCATACTTAAGTGCTTTAGACATGGTTTCCAAAGATATTTGAGCATATTTAAAATACCTGATTTAAGGGTACCTGGCTGGCTCAGTTGGAAAAGTATGCAACTCTTAATCTTGGGGTTGTGAGTTCAAGCCCTACCTTGGGTATAAGATTACTTGAAAATAAAAAATCTTTGAAGAAAAGAAAAGAGGGGCACCTGGGTGGCTCAGTGGGTTAAAGCCTCTGCCTTCAGCTCAGGTCATGATCCCAGGATCCTGGGATGGAGCCCCACATCGGGCTCTCTGCTCAGCAGGGAGCCTGCTTCCCTTCCTCTCTGCCTGCATCTCTGTCTACTTGTAATCTCTGTCAAATAAAATCCTTTTAAAAAAAATATCTAATTTAGGGCTCAGCTGGTTAAGTGTCGTCCTTGAGCTCAGGTCATGATCTCAGAGTCCTGGGATTGAGCATATCATGTGGGACTCCCTATGAGGGAGCCTGCTTCTCCCTCTCTTCCCTGCTCATGTCCTCTCTTGCTCTCTCTCTCTCTAATAAATAAATAAAATCTTTAAAATAAAATACCTGACTTAAAGTCTTTAGACGACAAAGTCTAGGCTGGGCTTAGTACAATGTCTGGGCTTCCTCAAGGACAGTTTCCATCGATTGCTTTATTTCTTTATATGGGTCATACTTCTTTATATACCTCATTTTTTGTTGGAAATTGGACATTAAAATAGTATAACATGGCAGTTCTTGGAATCAGATTCTTCCCCCTCCCCATGGGTTTTTTTTTTTTGTTATTGTTCTTGCTGTTTATTGTTTAGTGACTTTTTAAAAATTCTATAAAATCTGTATTGTCATGTGGAGCCACCAAAGTCTCTATTCAGTTAGTTTAGTGGTCAGCTAAGGACTGGACAGAGATTCCCTTAAACGCTTGGAACCAGTAAGTCTCTCAGTCTTTGCTGAGGGTTTCTGTATATGTGTTAGGGTTCTCTTTCAGCACTTAGCCAGGCAACTGACCTTAGCCTTCAACCTGCTTGTATGACCTCAAGGTAAGAGATTGGGGCTTTTTCAGGTATTTTCTGAGCATGCATATAGTCCTGCATATGCATATGTTCTAGACTCCAAGAATGTATTGTTTTCAGAGTCCCCACCAACAATTTATTCCCCATCTCTTCCAGCTATGCTTTCAGGTTAGCCTATTATTTGCCCCAATTGATATTCACATTCTCAAGCAGCCCAAACAAGTGCTTCTAATTGTTTACAACACACACTCCTGGGGAAAAGGCTTTTCACAGGTGATGAACTCTAAGCTCCAAGTCCCGATGAGTTTGCGCTCCAGGTCGGATCAAATAAAGTCAGCCTTGCAAGTGGAGTCTTCCAGTTGCCACTGGACAGGTCAAATGATTATTTTCTGGGAATGAGGCTTTGAAAGAGTTCCAAACCCATTCCATCCCCACGATGATGCCAGAATGTTGGTTTTCAAGGCTACCACGGAGCTGGAGGAGAAATGGGAATAGGGGAAGTTAAAATGCCAAAAAGTTCATTGTTCTTAAACTCATTTGGCTATTACTGTGGAATAAACGTTCCCCAGACTGCTTCAAGCACTTTGTTAATTTACACAGTTCTGAGAAAGTTGATTCTGACAATTTTTGCCAGTTTTCTCATTCCTTTTATGGAGAGAACTTTGGAGGTCTTTATGCATTTTTACCATCACTCCTAATGAGTTTAATGACCCTTTGTCTTTAGCCATTCTTTCTGGTAATTACCATCTTAGAGGGGAAACCAAGCACAGATCTATTAGAGCACATCAAGGCAGTAATGAATCCTGGTCCACAGATTAATGAAAGAAATGGGGGGTGGGTGGCTGGGTGGCTCAGTCGGCTAAGCTGTCTGCCTTCAGCTCAGATCATGATCTCAGGATCCTGGCATTGGGCCCACATGGAGCTCCCTGCTCAGCAGGCCCTCTGGGTCTGCTCCTCCCCATTTGTGCTCTCTAAAAAAAAAAATTAAAAAAAATTTATATATGTATATATATATACACAAATATACACACACACACACACACACACACACACACAACATATATAAAATCTTTTTTTAGAGAGAGGAAGGCACCTTTAGGAGACACTGCTAGGTGATGAGATTTTTCACTTAATATTAGTCACTAAGCCTAACATATATATTGAAAATCTTTCGTGTCCAGTTTCTTTGCCCTGATCCCAAGCATACCTGAACAAATCTCTTCTCTAGTTCATCATGGGTTATCTCATAGCTTCACTTTTATGTTTTCCAGAAACCCCTTCACCAGCTTCTACTCACAGCTTTTCTTATAGGTAAGAGATTATGCTTCCTTTCACTGGGAATCTCTTCACACTGACATTCTGCCAGCAGTCCTGGGGTTACTCTTCTACTGGCTTATACCACTGAAGTTTAAAAATCTACCTTGTAAACAAGAGAGCATTTAATAGTACTGTCTTATATATGTCCAAATTAGTTTCAGTCACAAGCAGGGTATTTATTTCCTGTCTTGTCTAAATATATAGGCTCTCCCTTTACATGTACTTTTTACCTTTACCTTCCTTTTCTCTGCTGATGCTTCTTTTTCCCCTCCTTAGGCCTTCACCTGCTTCTTCGGGACAGGGGATTTTTTCTTGTAGACCATCACTAAATGGTGGGAATTCAGGCCACACAAGAGGCCTGAATTCAGGCCTCACCCCCAACAATTCAGGTATGTTAAATAACATTCCTAAAGGAATGGAGCTAACCATTGACATATATACTAAATAAAGATTTTCAAGGTGAAAAGAAGTTAAGAAGAGAATGGACTTAATAACCTACTTAAACTGCTTAGCTAAGTGTTTTTCTGACTAGTGTTCTACAGATTAAGATCCACCTATTTACCCTGACCCATAAGTAAAACTGCCAAAGAACTGCCCAAGGGAATTATCTTTCATCATTCCAATTTTTTCCTTCAGGTCAGAGGGAAAGCAGAACCCCACTAGAGAGTCTTCCTGGTTTCCAGCTACCAGTTCAGCAGGTGAGCCCAGGCTAATCTAACTATCCTGCATATGAAAAACTCACATGGTTAGGCCTACACATGAAATGCCTTTTGTACCACCTGTTAAGGTGGTAGAATATAACTGGTGGAGAATGACATGGCTTTCAAATATGGTAATCATATGTTCACAATCTATCAGGATGGTCTCAATTTCAAAACTTCTATCCTACTACAAGATTAGCTTCCTAGTTTGGGGTTTAAAAATTAGGTCACATGGTAGTGAATGGCTTTAAACTGAGAGGTCTCGGCCAGTGCGAACTAAGTGTGTAGACACAACTAACATTCCCGAAAGTTCCACAAAAAAATATTTCAATGGAATAGATCTTTTGGGTAGAGGTACTGCTTGAATAAGGAAAAGCTATGTGCACTTCTCTAGACATGGTTAGAGTAATGCTTTATAAATTTACGGGACTCTGATACGATATAGGCAATAAGAGAAAAAGGGTAGGGAACAAGAAGAGAGGTTTGTAGGGAGCTCTACATGAAAAGTCTAGTCTTGCCTTTTAAGTTATCTTTTAGTGCCCAGGTTTTGAGGATATTTAGGCCTTTTAATGCCAAGCTCCTGGTGACCCCAAGAACATCTTAAGATAGGTAAATATTTTGCTCTTGTATTCCGAATGCCCTTTATTTTCATTGGCAAAAAATTATTAGGCAACACTGGGGAAATAACATCCCTGAGATCCTCACAAATGGAGAGGTTAACCTACAGATGAAAAAAGAATCTACAAATATATGGCCCCTAATTGGATCCTGATTGAAACAAACTGTAGAAAAACAAAAACATTTATGAGAAAGTTGAAAACTGAACACCTCTTGGATATTTGATATTAAGGAATTGTTAATAGTTTTCTTTTGTAGGCATAATGGCTATTTTTAAAAATAGTCTACCTTTTGGAGATAACATACTAAAATATTTAAGGAGAGGAAGTTAAATGATTCTCTGGGGGTTGCTTTAGTATAATCTAGTGAACATAGGAGAGAGAGAAATGAAAGAAAAACTGGCTATGAGTTATTTGTTGAAGTTGGGTGATGGGTACTTATCAGCTCTTTATACTACTTTACTTTTGTATTTTTTGAAAACTTCAATAATAAAGTTTTTTTTAAAAGTTATTTAAGGAAGTGTCACCTCCCCAGAGGCATGAGAATCCTGCCTCACTGCTAATCCTCTCTTGGCATAGTCTCCAGTTTTCTCTCCATATCTTCCAAGATAGTTTTTTTTTTTAAGTATTCTGCCTTATTACCATAAAACAATAAATGTTCTAAGATTTTCATAATTAGCAACAAAGCCTTTGTCACACTAGGTGTATCAAATCTTAGTTTGGAAGTTAGTTCATCACACAATGGAGAAAACTATGGGGCAGTAGTAGTGGTGACCTGCTGTCTTGATAAACTTCATGTAATGGTGAGAGGGCCTTAATTAGCTTTTTTGTTATAAATGCCCATATCTGCCTTCCTTCCCTCTGCTGCAGACTCTCTACGAACAGAGACAGATGGGATTAGCCAGGTCAAGAGAAGCATGGACTACTTCCAGATAGATTGTCTTCAAGGTCTGATCTAAACATGTTGCTTAAAGAAGGCCTATAGCATCCAATGCCCATTAAGTGCCTTGGAAAATGTCTCCCTGCCTTGTTTCCTGGTTTCACTCTCTTGACTTTTATGATATACATCCTCTGTTACCTCCTAGGAAAATGGTCAGGCATTATATAAGGCTAGTACTACAGGAAGATGTTTAGATCTCTCCCACACTCAAGTAGCTCTCTCATTTCCTGCAACTTAAAGGTTGTAAAAACAATTCTTGGCATCATTGGGTGTGAGAGGTAATATACTCATTAAGTATGGTTTATTTCTATATTTCATTCTTTTAGCTTTGGGTATATTCTTCCATTGCCAATGTTAATAAGCAATAACTCTGTTCCTTGTCCTAATTTATTATACTTTTGTTGCCTATTGTTTCCTCTATGCCTAGTTAACTATGTTGATTTTCCTTTGAGACCCAGACTTTCAGCTTACTAAAGTATATAGATAAAATAAAGGTGTCCTTTTATTGTTATTGCAACTCTATTGGTTTTATATTACAAGCTCTGAATGGTGGAATGGACAAAGACCACCACAACTTAGATGAAACCTGTATTCTTCTTTGGGTACTAAATAGAAATGAGAAATTAAATGAGTCAGCCACTGGCAGGGAGACCATAAGCAAAAATATTGAAAAAGTGTAAAGATAGCAGACATCTGCCAGAAATAAATTAGGTCCTGGAAATGACCCTGAAAGAGTAGGATTCCCTACTCTTTCTGGAACTCTGAATTTATTTTTAAAGGCATTTCTAGACACCTCTTCTGGGCAAGAGCCTGTGCTGTAGCAGGTACAGGAGACAATTCTGCCCAGTGATAGATGCTAATACACTGCCTTTCAAAGTTTTTGTTCCTTTAGTTTTTTTTAAAGATGTATTTATTTATTTTAGAGAGTGCATGTGCGCATGCAAATGGGAGAAGAGACAGAGGGAGAGAATCCTCACACAGAGGCTTCATTTAGCACTGAGCGTGGAGCCTGATCTCATGACCCATGAGATCATAACTTAAGCCAAAAACCGTGAGTAGGGTGCTTAACTGACTGAGCCACCCAGGTGCCCCAGGTTTTGTTTTCTTAATCTACCTCAATATATCCTGCTGTTAAAAACAACAAGAAAAAAGTATACTAAATCAGAATGTTAATGGATTTGGCTCCATTAATCTCTAAACCATAGAAGTGGCAAAGTGGAGGAGAGATAAACAATTTTATTTGTGGCCTTTTATTATTATTCTAGCAATTTGGGGCATTCACTCTTATTTCTAGATGGTTAACCCATTGAAATCTTTATATCTGACTCCATCTGATGGAAACCATTCTAAAACATCAATAATCAATTAAGTTAACAACCTGGGTCCCTCTGTCCCCAAGACAGATCCTATAAAAAGAGGAAAATCTCAATTATAGACATAAATTGAACCAACACCAAAAAAGATGAAATATTAGTCTCTGTCAAGTTAGGCAGGAGGGAGTTTCAGGTTTGTAAAACCAAACCTGGAACCTACCTGCACCCACCTTCTGAACAGTAGAAACCATCCCTCTCCTCTATTCCTCTGTAACCTAATTCTACTTTTTAAAAGGACATTTCCCCTAATTCCCACATCCAATAAATATCCAGTCTAAATTATTCTCCACCCAATTATTAAACTTTTCACAAGCTCCATGGGGAAGATTTACCCTGAGACAAATAGTGAACAAAATAGGGACTTTGGAAAAAGATTAAAAAAAAAAAAAAGTACAAGGCAAAAGTGGTCCCAGTATCAGAAATGAAAACATTCTGCTACCTGTGCAACTCAGTAACAAGGAAGGTAAACCATATAGTCACGTTGGTGAGCATTAAGGAAAGACTAGTGATGAGACTGGGACATACTAAGACTCTTAGCTGTATTATACATGGACTTGTGCTCAGAAAAGGGGTGTGAGGCAGCCTTACATTCCAGGGAAAATGGTGGGACTGGGGTCTGCACTGGAATCATCAATTGAATCAAAATTCTTTACTCTTCTTTTCCAGTCCTCCTATAGATGTATGGCCAAGGTCTGGGCTTTCCATTGCACACTAAGGGAAAAGAACAGCAGACATGAAGAGAGCAAAAAAGCCTTCTCCCAGCCCATGGTTTGGACCACATCCTTAGCGCACTCTTCACTGAGACGAGAGGACTGATTTCTGTTCATCCAATTCCCACCTCTCTTTAGATCCTATGGTCATACTCTCTGGTCCACCCTCACTACATCCCCAATCCCCCAACCTCAAGAACACAAAGCTTTTCAGTTCTTTGCCACAAAGTAATTTAAAAAAATGTGGTTTCTTTGTTTAAACAGTTACTAAGTTGGTTCATCTTTTAGTAACAGACCTTCCCTCCCCTAGTCCCCCCGACTCAGTCCTGTATGATCACATCGTCATCGTCATCATCCTCTTCTTCCTCCTCCTCCTCCTCTTCATCCTCGTCATCTTCTGGCAGTTCTTCCTCCTCCTCTTCTTCCTCTTCATCTAGACAAACCACCACCTCAGCTGGCTCAGGTAATCGAGAGTCAAACCAATCCAGTACCTGCTGGGTGCTAAGCCTTGATGCCTGACTCAGTTGAGGGATATCACTTTCCCGTAGCTGTTGATGGGCTGCCCAGTACCTCTCCAAGGGTCGTATATCCGGTGGGGGTGGGGGGTTTGGCAGAGGTGGTGTCTCAGCCCATTCATTCAAGGAGCGGGTTGAAGGTGGGGGTGTGGGAATTGCTGGGTCCTGGAAACTAGAGGTACCAGGTACTGCATTGTCCCGAAACCATTTTAGTTGCCCATGCTTCAAGGCATAGCGTGTGTCACCAAACCACTGAATGATCTCAGGTCGAGGTAAACCAGTGATCTGTTCTAATTTATGGTAATCCTCACGCCGTGCCCATTGGCACTGTAAAAAAAAAGATTTGAGGATAGCCAGCTGCTCTTTGGTTTTGCGCTTGGTCTTTCGCTGGCGTTGCATATCTGGGGAAAGGTACTCTGCAGGGCCAACCCTACCTGGTACTGAATTATGTCTTAGCCCCTGGGGCCAAGCTGGCTCCAGATGTGGGGGCAGTGCCTGTTCACTGGGTGACAGTGGCTGTGAGATACAGCCTAGTGACTGGAGCGGTTTAGAGGTGGCAGTAGCTCCATTAGCCAGTACTGGGAAAGTGGAAGAAGAGGTAGAGGGAGAAGAAGGAGTCATATTAGATGTTGACTCCTGCTTACAACTACTAGCAAGTAGTGAGATTGGTGGGGGCTTATCCCGAGCATGTGGCGGATGGACAGCTGTGGAGTGGTTCCAGGAAGCAGAACCTAGGCCATGTGACTGGTGGGGACCCCTGCCTGCCTGCTCCTTAGAGAAGCCACCACTTTGAAGATCCTGCCAAAAATCTGATTGGTGGGGGAATGCCCCACTGCCAGGTGCCATCAGGGGTTCCTTTGCTTTCTGGTGACTCAGCAGCTCTGAGGACTCCTCAGGTTCTACCTTCAAGCCTTTCATTTGGGTGGGCTCACTAAGAGTCAGGGGTACTATTCCAAGACCCATTTGTTCTGGAGTTGGCAATGGAGGAGGCACCTCCTCTGGGGGCCGCCCTGCATGATGAGTAAAAGAGAGAAGGGATTTGAAATGGAGCTGGTCCCGATGGTAGACCACTCGGGCTCGAGTCTCTTCTATTTCTTCAGATGACCAGCTAATGCCACAGCGGAGGCGCTGGGCCATGAACCAAGTCTTGACTTTCTCCATCTGCAGCCCATAGCGTAAGCAGAGAAGGGCAATGTCTGCTAGACTGGGATAGGGAAAGTAGCTGAAGGTTTGTAGCAAGTGTTCATTGCCATCCAGCTCACTGGTCTGGGCTGCTTGGGTCCACACAAGTTGTAGCTCCTCGGAGATTGGAGGCAGGCAGATGAGCCCCGCTGGGGAGCTATTAAGACTGCTGGCCTCTTTATTAGGAGGCATGGTGCTTTCTGATTTGTGCCCTTCAGAGATAGCTGTAATAAGAAGAGAAACAGCTCAATCACTGGGGCTCCTCTTTCAGCCTATTGCTCAATTTCTGCCAAACAAAATGCTGGACTCCAATACAATCAACTATCTATGTGTACCATGTTGGATTGCTTTTAAAGTGCTTTAGTAGTTTCTCATTTAATTTTCCTAATTTTATGACCCTGTTAAAATTCCTGTTGTATGTATGGAAAAACCAAAGTCCATAGAAGTCACATGACTAGTGAATACTATCACCAGGACAAAAATCTGTCTTTAGAGATTAAGGAAGAAAACTCATCCTTATGTTGCCTTAGCTTTTCTAATTCAAACTCACTTCATCCTCTAAGTCCATGGAACAGGAGTCACAAAATGAAATCTCAACCACAAAAACATGAAGTGCAGTAATCTCAGAACTGATGCAAATTGCTTTAACTCCTGGCAATTTATGATTACCTCTAGAATGTCGAGACAGGTGGGAAATACAAGAGAGGAGCTAGAAGGCAGGACAGCACTGTTCCACTGCCCAGCCCCCAGCCCTCTTTCCTCTTCCCTTTTTGGTGATGGAGTCCTTCAGGGAGGGCAATGATAGTGCCTTTAAGCCCTAAAACCAAACCCGTTTTATTTTCTCTCTGTAGGATAAGACACAGGTCAGATATCTGGGATAAATGGGGCTTACTCTTCCTGGGTTTTGGGGTCCTGTGGGGGTAGAGGGAATTGTTTCCACCAAGTCATCCTCAGAACAAAGGTTAGCCCCTCCCCCAAGCCTTTGTCTCTTCCTACAGCTCAGTCTCTCTCTGGGGAGCCTGGAGAGCTCCCTCAGACTGTAACAGCCCCTCCACACAGGGCCAAAGCCCTGCCAATCTTATCTCTGCAGCCCAGCTTTCTTCTCAGGGCCAGGTGGGCAGATGCACTGTGAATGGAAGCCAGGTCCTGCAGGCTCCCCAGCAGCACCACTGCTCCCAGGGCTGTGGGTGTGGGGGCTGCAGGGAGAGCTCCTGATCCTGCATCATGCCTGAAATACCTGCTCAGGTTATTTCCCAGAAAGTTCTGTTGACCAGGTTTTAACTCAGCTCCCTGGATGGGCATTAGAAACTCTTTAACACATCTGCCACCCTTTACTGTTAGAGGAATCCCTTCTGAGTTTATAAATATTTACCTCTGATATGTTAAGGATGGGACAGGATTCCTAGGTAAACACTACATGATGAACCGAGAAGAATCTCAAGTCCAGGATGTTATAGTACATAGTGGTATCAAGGGATTTTATATGACGATTAGAAAAATTTGGAAGCATTTTAATGAGTCTCCATTTCCTTTTAACAATCTCATCTATTGAACTGAAGGCCATGCAGATCCTAAAGGCTGTACAGCTTGAAGAGAACCTGAAGAGGGTAAATGGAGGCAGCATGGCACAGTGGGTAGAAATGGGATCCCTGACTAAGGCCAACCTGCAGTCTGAATCCCAGTTCTGCTACTTACCAGCTATATGATCTTGGGCAAGCTACTGAACTTAAAGGAGCTTTAGTTTCTTCATGTGTAAAAAATGCACAGTGCTGCATGTCTATAAAGCTATATATTTTTTATCAAGAACCTACTATGTGCTAGGCAAGACCTAACACAGCTGTTGGTGTGCGGGTCTGGGGTGAGGCAGATTTGAGATTAACTGCAGCTCCACTCCTTCCTAGAGTGTTGCCTGTCCTTGGGCAAATTATTTAATCTCACAAAGCCTTAGTTTCCCCTCAGAAAGAAAGGCGGTCGAAACAGCACCTTCCTCCAAGTTTATGGCTAAATGAAAAAAATGCAGTTGATGTGATGCCTAGAACAAAGTAAAGGCTCAATAAATGGCAGCTTTTCTCATTACTTCAGCCTCACAGGGCAATTCTGATATAAGGGAATGCCATTCTCTTCCTAGACATGGAGGGAAGTGAAGCAAAGACTGCATTCTTTAAAATCATTGTTTTCCATCTCTTTTTTCAGGGTCCTAATTCTAATGAGCAGTGGAAAAAACCAGGATATCCATGATTTTATGCTCTTTATATTTTGGGAGTTGGATATCATTCCAGAATGGATTATGCTGCTTTAAAAAAAAAGTATGAAAATCACAGCTTTAGGAGAACTGAATCTGTATCTTGGGTTTAAATCCTTTTTGATTGCCAGACAAATTGCCAATGCAGTACTACCTCTACCTTTACCCTCCAGGTTCATCCCAGACACACCTGAGTGGCCTGTGAGCAACTGCTTACACAGATGGGTGCTAAACCACCATTCAGACATTGTGGCCCACCGCCAAACCTAAGCTGGAGAATACTTTATGATTGCAGCACTTGACATCTACTTAACCTTATTTGTGTCTGTTTTTTAAGTTCACAAATATACTTTAGATAAGAGAAAACTGTGGCCCAAGGAATAAAGCAGTCCAGCTTAAGGATGAAGACTGTCAGACAGGAAATAAGGCAGGTACAGCTATAAGCCTTACAAGGAAGCATTTTGTTTTCATTCATGTGGTTTGCTATCCTCCAGATTCTCATGGTATCAGTTTGATGTTTCAGTATAACATACATAATGCAAATACCGTATTTGGGGTACTGCATACATCCAGTTTTCCAATTACTCAAAACAAACTGTGGAAGATTTCCTGATGTAGAGTAGTGGCTTAAATCAAGGCACAGCTAGCTGCACAGCTAGCCACCTGGTATCTCCCTGGAAGAATGTGGCTTTGACACAGGAAGAAACTACAACCAGAGAGAGGCTTATGAGAACTATAACAAGGAGAATAGACCCCACATTAATCAAAACCACAATGAAGACACCACAGTGCCTTGTGTTCTTATATCTCCATTTGGAAAGGGTAGAAAAAGAAGGGAATCAAAACTGGAGAAATAAAGACTCCTATGGGCAGAGATGGTAGTGATGATGGGATTACCAATTCTGAATAATTACTAAATTTGTTTCCTTATTAAATATATATGCCCTACCACTCCTTCAAATAGCTAGTAAAAAATATAATGAGAAAAACATATATAGAGGATAACACCCTTCGTTCCCTTTGGGCTTTCCATACTTGTGGACAGATGGCAGTAAAGAATGGACTAACTTAAAACTTCCAGTTTGGGTGTACATACAATCCTAGGAAAAAGAGGTGTTCACAACTTTAGGGTTGATTCTAGACTTATGGATAAAGCAGGAGACTGTTCAAATGAGAAACTAATGATCCTGCAAAATTACCCTGTATCTTTATTCAGAAAAGAATTGGAGTACTGCCTGAAATGTGTCTTGGTGATACAGTTTTAAGGGCCTTAAAAGAATTTTCAGTGGTATTCAACTTACGTGCTTCTCAACTTTTTTGGGTCATGAACTTCTCTGATAATCAGATAAAGGTATGGACCACTCAGAAAGTTATGACTACCCCCACCATAAACATCCAAACATCCAAACTACATTATATATATAATCTCAAAGGATTCACTGGCTGCCTAGAAGCCCAATTTAAGAACCTCTGCCTTATGTCCTTCCAACTTAATAAAAAAAAGAGAGTGATGGTAATTGCTTAAAGAGGAACATACTGCTTGATGTGAATGAATGGAAAGAGTGGATGAAATACTCAAAATTTAAATCTAAAAGGGACTGGATATTGGTGATATTAATTGGAGAGAATGGAAGGGAGAGGTGTTCAACTGGGCCAGGAGTGTGATTTAACTGATCCACTGGGTTTTATGACCAACACCCACAGTGTGCCATGTACTAGAGGATGGTAGGCTACTCTCCTAGTGTGCCAAAATCACGTTTCCTTCACCTGCCCTATGAGCCTGGACCAGTTGCGGGTAATTCCCAACCTGTTTATGCCTGTTTTTTCTTTATTTATATAATAATGTAATTAAATATCACATAAACCTATGAAAAATTAGTGCGCTAAAAACTGTTTCTATGAAAAAGTCAAATGTTAAGGTGTTGTACAGTTGTTGAATTGGGAGTAGCAGGGAACTGTAAAAGATTAGAGGGGCAGGGGACTTAAAAATCTCAAACGTTTTCTGCATTCAGATTGCTCCAAGTGTTTAAATTCTCACTGCATTAAAACAAAACAAAACCGGGGCGCCTGGGTGGCTCAGTGCGTTAAAGCCTTTGCCTTCAGCTCAGGTCATGATCCCAGGATCTAGCTGCACATCAGGCTCTCTGCTCAACAGGAAGCCTGCTTCCCCCTCTCTCTCTGCCTGCCTCTCTGCCTACTTGTGATCCCTGTCAAATAAATAAAATCTTCTTAAAAGTAAATAAAACAAAACAAAAAAACCCTTGAAATCATACATCAGAGGCAGTGGCACATTAGAATTACCTGGGAAATTTAAACCAGGGAACCCTCCTTCGTATTTTGACTTAAATTAGTCTGGACTCGGGCCCAGGCATCAGTACTTTCAAAAGTTCTCGGGGTGCAGCCAGATTTGAAATTCGCTTGTGTAGTTTATATGGAAAGACAACTGGGAACTCCAATCAGCAGACTTACACAAAGAAAACGCCTGGACACTACCCCAGAAGATTGGTGCAATGAACATACTTTTAATGACAATGCTTAAGAGATGTATGCATCATTTTAAAAATTCCCAAGTTTAACTGGCTTGTTTTTTCAATCATTGCCATTTACCTGTCCTACTCATATAATATAAAAGGGCTTCAAATGTATGGTGAGGAGGTTCATACGATAAAAGATCTCCTGATCTGGGCCCACATTACCAAACAGGTCTCAGCTTGAGTCTTTCAGTTTAGAAGTCTCAGATTAGGACACAAAACCAGGAACCTCTGAGAACTCGGGTTCTCACTTTTTTGGTTTGTTTTCTGAGTATGGTTGGGTAGGGGGTCAGAAGGCGCAGTTTCTCCCAAACCTTTCATTCCCAAATACCATCGCTTCCCAGAAGTAAGACCAGGTTTCTGTACGTGTGTTGAGGTCGCCAGGAGGTAGTCGTGGGGGGAGGAGGAGAGGCCTGGGAAGGAAACGTTTCTCCTATCCTCCATTTCGCAGGCAGTCTATAAGGCTCCAAACTGGGTCAGAGAACAAAAAGTTGCTGCACTTGGGGCGATGAGCCCCAGGGAGCAGCCGAATCTCAATCCTCCCCTCGCGGGGGGGCGTCCCAACCCAGCCTTCCCCTCCTCCCTACACACCCACTCACCCTCCCCCAGTTACAACAGGGAACCGAAAAGTCCAGAGGAGAAAGGAGAGAGAACGGGGCGACTTCGAGCCTAGAATTCTCCAACCACCACCCCCCCTCCACAGCGCGGGGATGGGGCTCCGGAGGTCGGAGATCGTACAGGGGCTGGGAGGGGTAGTCGAAAGGGCTGGGGATCACTCACCACGGTCCGGCCCGGGCGGCGGCTCCCAGCCTCGCACCATGGGCCGGGGGGAAAGGGGGAGAAAGGGCAGGGGGCCTCCGGGGTGGGAGTGGGGTTCCCGCCCGGTGCGGCCTGCTCCAAGCCCACCCGCGCGGAGGGCCGGGACCGGGACTGCCCCCCCTGTCCCCGAGAGCGCGCCCGTATAGCCCAACCCTGGTCGGACGAGTTGGAGGCGGGGCGGATGGGTGGGGCGAGCTCCAGGGGCGGTGCCAAGGTGGCCCGTGTCACGATTGGTGGAAGTAGGCAGGCAGGCACCGGCGGAACGCACTGGGCCGGCCATTGGCTGCGTGAGTCTCGGCTGAAGTCGGTTATTGGCTGGGTGGGCCTCAGCCGGGGTGGCTATTGGCTGCTTGGGTCAGGGAAGATGTCCCCCAGGGCCAGGGTGCTGTGAATGGTACCTCCTCTCCCCCCCTCTTCCCCCTCCCCCAGCTTTCGACCTTTCCGCGCGGGACCTTCGGAGTACGCTGAGCCCTGGTCCTCCCGGAATTGCCCCAAGGAATTCACAGGAGTTTGTTCAGTTGTCCAAGACTAACTTGCAACTACTCCCCATTTGTTCCTCCTGAAGGAAGACTTTTTTCAGCATCCCCTTGTCAGCCTTACACGCGAGTAGAACCAGAGCGGAGCCGCGCCTGCCCAGCCGAGGGCAGTCAGCAGCGTCGCTGTAAACGAAGCGCCCAGAGCAACCGGGAACTTGTTCTCCAGATGGATCAAATGGCTTGCAGCCTGAAAGACGAGGACCAGCAGCCCGGCCCCTTCAGAACGCTGCACAGGTGTTCCCGCGGACTGAGTGCCGGAAGTAGGCACCTGTTTGGGGACCCCCCCCCCCCAGACAATCCGACCCCTAGGCCCACCTCTCTGTCCCAGTGAGGAGGACCTGCCTCATATATTTGAGGACCTTGATTTTCGCTGTCAAGAAAAAGATGGCAACAAAATGGGACTTTTCACCAGAGTAGTCACAAAAGTTGTAGGACAAAAGTTAATATATTTGGAATTTGGGCCAAAGCTTGTATATTTAGGATTCTCGGTCTTTAAACAAAAACTTGGACACAGTACTTTCTTGATTCTTTTGTTCTTATATGCTAATCTTTGAAAAAGTCTCTTTTTGCCTTTAGGTCACTTAATAGTATATACAACTACAATAATTTATGAAACAATTTCAGACTTTGTTCTGTATCCCACAGACATCACCCCTCCCATATACTAGCCACCAAACCAATGCCTGCTATGGATTCTTTATTGCTCCAATTTAAGGTCTAGAGCACTTTCATGGTTGTCAGACATCAGAAATGGTTTTCAACTTCAGCACTGAGCCTCATGTTAATTATGCCTGTATTTGCACCTGCCCTCCTCCCAGTCCCATTACATTCAGTAAAAATTTCAACCTCCTAAGAGCCAGCCCTACAATATTCAAACTAGTATCCAGCAAAAACATCAGCAAAACATAGGTGTAAACAAAGGAAAGATATATATACTCAGCTTTAGAGTTGGAAACTTCTGATCCCTCAGGGTTTAAGCTAGGGCTCGTAGTACATAACAGACTTTGTCTTAAATCATGACTATTACCATGCCCCAATAGTTTGTATACGATAAAAGAAAAAGTGAAATATTTTAGGCAGCAGCAGCAGTTTTCAGTGGAGTTGTTCTCTCATAATCCAAACAAATAACAAGACTGGGTTGATTGGGAAGAAATCATGATTAATCTGGCTGGAAAGCCAGTCAATGTCTGCGAGAACCTAGTGCCTGCCCCTCTATAGGAGGATCAGTTAGGCACCCTGGGCAACACTGATCACCAGCTTTTGGAAATAAGAAAGGTGGGCCTTTTCTGCCACCTTTCTTGTCTCATTAAGACACTCACTCCTGAGACTCGGGAGTAGGAAGCAGAATTAAAGACAGGTTTAGGAGAGGGGAAATTAAAGGAAAGAAGAAACTTATCTACCCCTTTTATAGAGTGCGTGCTAAGCTTCCCTCTTTTTTTTTTTTTTTTTTAAGATTTTATTTATTTGAGAGAGAGAGAGTATGCACAAACAGGGGGAGGGACAGAGGGAAAAGCAGGCTCCCTACTCAGCAGGGAGCCTGATGTGGGCCTCCATCCCAGGATCCTGGGATCATGACCTGAGCCCAAGGCAGACCCTTAACTGACAGAGTCACCCAGGTGCCCTGTGAAGCCTCCCTCTTATGTGGGTTTCACCCTAAAGCTTTAGAAGATGGAGTGGACTAGGATGGGGATTGGAAGAGAGGAATAGATGCAGGCTGACAATATCAAAGAAGGGAGGGCCCCTACCTCTAGCAAGACAACAAAACTTCTCAGCTTTTCCAGGGACTAGTGCTGAAAGAATGAGGACTTGTCATCCTCAATGTAGAGATGTTAATTCCCCATCTTTGGTGAAAATTCTCTCTTCCTTTGCATGGCTTAGATATAAGTAGGATTAACCAGAGGCTCATTTACCATATACCTAAGGAAACTTAAGTTTCAAAGTCACTTCTTGCACAGACCTCTTCCAAAGCACTGGAGAAGCTCCAGGGTGTGTTAATATGGTTATGGCTTTTTGTAAAATTTGAAAAAAAAAATATTTAAACTGAAACTGGCTAAGATTGATGTCTCTTTCCTTTCTGATTTCCCCTCCATTATTTCTCCTTCTGTCAGGTGGCAGTGGAAAGGCCATGGGTATTTTGAAATTGGCTAGAGAAATGGAGTTGGGGATACATTTAGTTTGGGTTGAATAGGTATATGACTGTGGTTTGCTGTAATTTCTGTAAATACTTTAATAGCCAGTATGGCATTAGGGGCTGAACTATGTCGTCCATCACCGCCCCCCCCCCCCCCATTCTTATGATAAAATCCTAACTCCGGATACCTTAGAATATAACTGTATCTGGAAATAAGCTCTATAAAGAAGTGATGACGTTAAAATGAGGTCTTCATGCCTGGGTGGCTCAGTTGGTTAAGCAGCTGCCTTCGGCTCAGGTCATGATCCCAGCGTCCTGGGATCGAGTCCCACATCGGGCTCCTTGCTCCGCGGGGAGCCTGCTTCTCCCTCTGACTCTGCCTTCCACTCTGTCTGCCTGTGCTCGCTCTCGCTCGCTCTCTCTCTGACAAATAAATAAATAAAATCTTTAAAAAAAAAAAATAAAATAAAATAAAATGAGGTCTTCAGGGAGGCTTGGGTGGCTCAGTCAGTTAAGTGGCTGCCTTCGGCTCAGGATCCTGGGGTGGAGTCCCACATCAGGCTCCTTGCTCGGCAGGGAGGCTGCTTCTCCCTCTGCCTCTGCTTACCACTCTGCCTGCCTTTGCTCTCTTTCTCTGACAAATAAATAAAATCTTTAAAAAAATGAGGTCTTCAGGGTGAGTCCTAATCCAATATGATTGGTATCTTTATAGTAGGAAATTTGGACACAGACATGAACATAGAAAAGACCATGGGAAGACATAGGGAGAAGATGACTCTAAGGAAAGGAACCTCAGAATTAAGTAAACCCTGTGGATATGTTGATCTCAGTCTTCTACCCTCCACAACTGAGAGAGAATTTCATTTTAAGCCACCCAGTGGGTTGTATTTTGTATGGCAGCTCTAGCAGACTAATACAGATACATTAATCCTAATGTCAACAATCCAGAGTATATTAGTCATTCCAAATCTGTAATGCTCTGAAATTTTACACATGTATCAAAGAAACTTGATGGTGTTTTTTTTCAGGTTTGACAAAAATCTAAAAAATCATGTAACATTATCACTTATAAAAGTGTGAAGGTGAAAATTTTCTAAATAACTAAGAATTTTTTGGGGCGCCTAGGTGGCTCAGTGGGTTAAGCCGCTGCCTTCGGCTCAGATCATGATCTCAGGGTACTGGGATCGAGTCCCACATTGGACTCTCTGCTCAGCAGGGAGCCTGCTTCCTCCTCTCTCTCTCTGCCTGCCTCTCTGCCTACTTGTGATCTCTCTCTGTCAAATAAATAAATAAAATCTTTAAAAAAAAATCACTAAGAATTTTTTTAAAAAGCAATCATGTAGGGGCACCTGGGTGGCTCAGTGGGTTAAGGCTTCTGCCTTCGACTCAGGTCACGATCCCAGAGTCCTGGAATCAAGCCCCGCATGGGGCTCTCTGCTCAGCGGGGAGCCTGCTTCCTCGTCTTTTGTCTCTCTCTGCCTGCCTCTCTGCCTACTTGTGATCTCTGTGTCTGTCAAATAAATAAATAAAATCTTAAAAAAAAATCATGTAGAAAACTAAATTACTTTTCTGTACTTCTTATAGAAAACATTATAATAAACAATATGAAAAATCTATCAAGGAGCATGCACCCAAAAACAAAATTGTAAAAAAAAAAAAAAAATGCTAGTCAAGTAGGTAATTTCTAAAATTTGTTATTTTTCTTGATTTTTATTATTATTATTATTATTATTATTTGACAGGCATAGATCACAAGTAGGAAGAGAGGCAGGCAGAGAGAGAGAGGGAGGGGGAAGAAGGCTCCCTGCTAAGCAGAGAGCCCGATGTGGACTCGATCCCAGGACTCTGGGATCATGACCTAAGATGAAGGCAGAGACTTTAACCCACTGAGCCACCCAGGGGCCCTTGATATATATATATATATATATATATATATATATATATTTTTTTTTATATTGTGGTGTCAGCTCCTTAAAAATTTTAATTTATCTTTTTCATTTTAAAGTTTTCACTTTAGTGCCTAATGTATTTATTTTTCTTTTAAAAGGCTCCAAAAGTTGTATTTCAGGCACTTCAAAACTTGGATCTACCTGGGACAAGCCAAATGGATATGGTGAGTTTCTGCCTCACTTAGGAGAACCATGCCTCACCATTCTATGCCCTGTCTCCTAAGAAATACAAAAGCTGAGGGCTGACCAATCAGAACTGCAAATATTGAAGATTTGGGATAGCAAAAGCTGCAGTGGAGTTTGTGGAAGAAGGATTTCAGACAGACCTAGCACTAAACTAAGGTGCGAGAGGCCTGGAAAGGCATTTCGGCTACAAAGGGACCTTAGGCAGTAAGCCACGGAGAAGAACCCTGGGAAGCCCCGCTTACCTCTCTTTGGGTGTCTGCTCCTCATGCTGACTCTACCCTTCAGCATATCTAGTTTCACAACGTAAGTGTGGGTGCTCTACCATGACATCACAACTTGGCCATTATGATGTAATGAGGAGGCATCTGATTATTCTCAGGCTAGGCTTCCCTATTAGAAACACTGTCTGGAGGGCACCTGGGTGGCTCAGTGGGTTAAGCCTTTGCCTTTGGCTCAGGTCATGGTCTCAGGGTCCTGGGGTCGAGCCTGGCATCTGGCTCTCTGCTCAGCAGGGAGCCTGCTTCCCTTCCTCTCTCTCTTGCCTGCCTCTCTGCCTACTTGTGATCTCTTGTTTGTCAAATAAATAAAATCTTAAAAAAAAAAAAAGAGACCTCATCATTTTGTGGGTAACTGGATTCTCTCATCGTTCAGTTGATGTGGGAGTCAATATTATGTTAGAACTTGATCTTTTTCGAGGATGTCTCACTTAAATACCTGTTGCTCCATTCTGTATTAGACAGGTCTTTGCTTTTCCTCATCATCATATTTCCTATGCTTTGCTCTTTCCTTTAGGGCTTACGGAGCAGAATGTAACTTAGATGGCCCCCTTAAGGAAGAAGAGCTCCTGCCCCCAACCTGAGGGGAAATTTGGCACTTTTACCCAAGCTGTACCCTTTAACTGCACCAGGAACTGGTGCTGGGTGCCAGGGCACTAAAGCTGGGTCCTGATAACTTTCCTACCACTACCCAATATGGTGGTGGGATTCTATTGGAGTGTCTTATACCAGGGCTGCCCAACTCCTCCATATCTTTTGCCCACCCAACTTTTACAGAGCAATAGGATACCAGCAGATAGATTTTTAAGAAATGAGATGACCAAGATACCAGGGGGTGGGAGAGAGGAATCTCATTTCAGGGTCTCTTGCCACCCTCTACCCCCAAAAAACAATACTTCTCAGTATTTTATGATATACTTTCATGTTTCGAATTTATTTCAAGTATGAGGTCTTTTATCCAGAAGGGAGGGCAGTTGCATGAGGAAGCTGAAGTGAGGCACAATACTCATGGATTTGGGGCCCAGTGAACAGGGCTGCACTGTGAAGAGGGTGAGGACACTCTGGGAGGGCCTGATGAGAACAGTGGTTTGGGGAGATCCACAAAGCAAACTTTCAATTCCTCTCCAGGTTAGCTAGTCAATGGGTGGATTATTCAGTCTTTTTAGTAACTTCACTGTTCCTTAGCAATATCACCCAAAGAAGTGCCCAAGCTGGGAAAACAGAGAAAACTACAAGTGCCTTTTGTTTCTTTTTATGCCTGGATAGGGAAGGGAATGGAAACTAGCAGCAGAAAATGAAACATTTGTAACATTATCCCTTGCCATGAAAAATTATGGGTCTGACTATTAGAGGCCGCTTTGTAGCCTGGGAGTGGGATATGGTCAGGAGGGCAGGGGTTAAGCCCCATCTTGAGCCGCACTAACTAACAAATTCTCTGACCCTGCTGAAATCTTCTCATCTCTGGACCTGTGTCCTCATTTGTACTGGAGCATGGACTCAGTGATCTCTAAAGACAAGTTTTTCCAGGTCTCTGATTGTATGATCTTGCTGATTGCAAGAGCCCAGAGATCTGGAGGAACTCCAGAGAAACGCAGGTGTTAGAAGCAAGGGAATGTGGGAGTTTGATTGGAAAGTTCGATTGGAAAGCCAGGGCTTATTGTGAAGAGAAATGAACTACAGTCATGAAGAGAAACAAAGGTACGAGAGGAAGGTTGTTAGATAAGCAAGTATAGGAAGACATCTGAGGTCTGGATGAGAGAAAGAGGCAAAAGTGTTCTAGCTGTGTTGCTTCAAGGACCCAAGCCCCTGACCAGGGTAGTGTTTTCTCTTCTAACACTGCCTGGTCCACAGCTGACCTGTATACACCAAACTGCTCCTGCTCATATAGTCAGCCTTCAGGGGAAAGGACCCATCCCCGTAACATCTAATACATCTCTAAAGATTCCACCAAACTCCTAGTGCTTCCCATATCAGATTAGACTATCAGCTTACCCCAAGCCCTGGGGCAGCTCTACATGGAAAGAACTAGAAGATTTAGGTGTTGGTTCTATAAAGCTGAGAATGACAGGGCAGGTAGGGGGTTGGAAGTCATAGCTCTTCTTAAAGAAAAAACTCAGGGGGTTCCCTGTCTCCAACCAGTTTACATTTAACCACTCAGCAATATCCGGGCTCGCAGAGAGAGCCCAAGCATAGACCATTCAGCAGTTGTCCTACTCAGGGATACCCTTTAATGGATACTTTAGGGATTGGTCATTTCAAGACCAGTCAGGGGAATGGAAAGGGTGTCACACCAACAGATGCAGAATGTTGGTTAGGGGCAGGAGAGAATCCCAATGTAAGGAAAAGCTGAAGTTCACATGAGTTCCCGAGTTCTCTAGCAGGCAGGCAGTGTGGTCCCCTTGCTGATTCTGCAGAGCTGGGACACTGGTACAGGACAGAGCAGCAAGCTCCTGCATGGGAGCTTGGAACCCTCTACTTTGCCTTCTCTCTTCGGTAAACTGGGAGGATGGGAAGGCAGAGGAGTTAGAAACTGTGGTCTTTTCCTAATAAGAGATTACATATGGCAAAGTTTTCAGTTTTGTTTTTGAAGGAAAAAATGTAATAACATGGTTATACACAGAAGCTTTGGAGATCCTGAGTTCACAACCCTAGCTGTGCTATTTACCAGCGATGTGATCTTGAACAAATTACTGAGCTTTTCTGAGCGGTTTCCTCATCTCTAAAACAGGAATAATATTTCTCAACTGATAGGGTTGTTCTGAAGATTATAATGCATGCAAGACACAAGACACATGTGAGCTATTACAATTGTTAATACAACATGACAATAGTGCATACACATTAGGCAAGAGGTTAGTATACACTGAGCCCCCACCTAGGCTCCCGCTCCATCATCCTTCCTTGGGCTCTCCATTGATGACTAAAAAGTGCATTGCTTGGTGGCTTCCAGGAGGTTCTTTCTTCACTTTGCTGGAACTTTGACCTGAAGGTGATCCACAAGTTGCATGGAATTCTTTGTTTTCTTCTTCACGTAAGGATGCTGTTTAAACCAACACTTCTTTGAGGAGTGACTAGGGGTTCCTCCCTTTTGGCCATCTTCCTTCAAAGGACTAAGATCTCTGGAAAGGAGGGGCCTGGTAACATGCCCCATACTCTGTTCTGAATGCATGTATGGGCATGTATGCATGCACTCTCTGACTCAGTAATAAGAGGGGGATTCAGACATTTTTGAGAAACTAGTAATAGATAGAAAAGGGTGTGGGGAGCTGTTTTACCTGGGAGCAGCTGTTCATCTGCATCAGGAACTGCTTCTTTTCCCTCTTCTCCCTTCTAGAAGACTGTCAAGAAGGAGCCTGAGGGAGGAATGTGGATCAACCATGGTCTTGGAGAAAAGGAAGTAGGTTCTCCACCCCTTCTGGAGGGAGAAGGAATAGCAGAGATCAACAAGGATGAAGATGGAGGCAAATGGAAAAGAGAAAACGAAGGTAAATACCCTATATATTAAAAGAAAAACGAGAGTGATGAGAGAGGGACAATGAAAGAAAAAAGCAAAGAGCTCGGGAATAGGGTAAGAGGAAAGGAAAAACTACCAACAGAGGTTAACCAGGAAGGGAGACCTAAGGCATGATGGTGAATGGATAGAAGAGTCCAGCTTCCCCATTTCACTTGCTCAGGGTATGAAGACTGCCATCTTCTGGTGCCATTTAATTACCAAGTGGCTTTGATTCTTGATTTGAAATGCTTTCCATTCCTTATATTCATAAAACTTTATCCTCAAGAGATCCTCAGCATTGTTTCATCTCTGGAGCTCCCAAAATCATTTTCCCCAACAGATATGCACCTGCCCAAAACTGTCTCAAAGTGCCTAGACTGGAAGTCTGTGGGGGCAAGAGCAAAAAGTATGGGGCAGAGGATGAACTGCAGTTTGAAAAAGGGTTTGGAATACCATCAGGCTGCAGCTGGTTGTGGGATGCTTCCTGAGCTCTGGAACATCTGTGTCAAAAACTGGAAGACCCATCCTCAGCCCCAACCAAATGTTGGGAGTACTGTGTGTTCTGAACCGTAGCACTCCAAATGTAGGTTGAAGAGTGTGGCTTCTTTTCTACACTCATGGAGCATAAAATGTCAAAGCAAGAAGAGACTGTGAGAGATCACCTAGTTAAAATCTAATTTCCCAAGGAGGAGACTGGGGCCCAGAGATGAGAAACAACTTTTCCCAAAGTAATACAGCTAGTCAGTGACTCTTTCCTCCCAAAGCAGAATCATGATAGTGATTCTTTTGATTCACTGTTTCTTGACAGTGCGTAAAGTGCTTAAAGGTTATTAAAAGGCACTCCAGAAAGGTAAGGCTGGCATTTTCCTGGAAGTCCCGGAGTGTACCAGCTCCTCAGGCACGTCATTATTTGGCTACAAGGACAGGCCTGGAGTCGGTTTAGCCTTCATTTTAATCCCCGGGCTGCCTGGAGGAGGAGGTAGGAGCTCTGATTGCAGCCTGCCATTACTCCCCAGCCAGTCAGGGGGAAATGAAGCCCGGGATCGTCGGAAATGACAAGGGAATCCTGTCATAATACCAGGGGCTGGGAAGCAATGGCCAAGTTCCTGGGACTTAAGCAAGGCAATTATGGCTGAGTATAAAGCTAGGATGGGCAGGACTGAGGGACCTGAGGTGGCAACGGCGGTTAAGAAGAGGGAATGAGCTTGCAATCCAAATGACTTAAGCAGGGTGGACTCCTACTTCAAAGTACCTCCTCAGTCTCAGAGGTACCCTAACCATCTGCTTAAGTCTGACAAACCCACTTACTTTCTCCCAGGACTAAGTTCACGGTATCACCATCAAACCCCAGTCTTTTGCTTTTTTCCTAATCCTTCCAGCACCCTTTCTGGCTTCCTTTCTTCTATGCCTTAGATTCCTATCACTCACATCCAACTCTGTTTTTCCACCCCGACCTCCCCTACTTTCGTTGATTCCGCCCACTCCCCACACCCTTTTGATTTTTCCCATCCTTCTCTCCCTCCCCGACTCGACTCTCTTGGACAGCTCCCCGCCAAATCTTCGAGCTCCCCCAGCCCCTGGGTGCCTTTGGTTTTCCCGCCGTCGGCCCAGGCGTCTCAGATAAAGTGGATCCACCCCTGGGGCTCCGGGTTTCCGCCACTCCCGGGGTGCTCGGGCCCTCGTAGAGCATAGTCGCGGCCGCCGTTGTTGTCCCAGAACTCGTGGCCGGTCACGCGGTAGCGAAGGGCGAAAAGCAGGGCGCCCCCAATGGGTGGCGCGGGAAGGCGAAATGCAAAGCGGTCTGCACGCGGCGGGGGCGGTGCCGGGCCGGCGTAGGAGGCGGGTGCCTCGCGTTGACTCCGCCAGCCGTCGGCGCTCCAGCGCACGCTCACGCGCTTCTCGTACGCCAGGTCCAGCACGCGCGCGCTCCCGGCCACGCCCAGCGGGCCCGCCTCGGCGCGTTCCAGGCAGATGCGCTGCGCCTGTAAGCGGGCGGCAAAGCCGGGCTCGCTGGCCGGCTCCAGGGCGGCGCGCGCCTCCTGGGGGAAAGGGGAGGAGAGGGGAGAGGAGAAACGGAGGGCGGGGTCAGGACGAGGCACGAGGGCAGTCCGAGGCCGATCCCGGCGTGGGGCAGTCGGAGTGGAGCCCAGCTGAGAGAGTGGCCCCAAAAGGAATGAGCAAAACTAAGTCTAGAGTTGGGGAGGGGCATGGGTGTTGCTTGATAAATCCTCTCCCACACGCCCACGGCGGCCGGCTCGGGGAGGTCCCGGGAAAGGGGCGTGCCGCTGCCGCCCGCCTACCTGGAGGCCGCGGGCGCGAGGCTGGCACGGCCCGAAGTGGCGGAGGGCGTCCCTCTGCAGCTGGATTTGCACGTGGCGGGGCACCCGGGGCAGCTCTCCGGGGCGGAAGCGGCGCACCGCGGCCAGCTCCAGCCCAAGCGCGTCGGCGAAACGCACTCTCTTACGGGTGTCCGGGCTGCGGCTGCGGGGCGCCCGGACCCCGCCGCCTCCGGCAGGTGCAGAAAGGGCCCGGCGACCCCGACTCGGAGCGGGAGCGCGAGATCGGGCCCCAAGGCGCGTCCCGCCCTCGCCTGGCTCCACCTCCGGCTCCTCCTCTAGGCTGGGCCGCTGGCTGCGGTAGTAGGCACGCTCTGTTAATGCGGCTATGAAGCTCAGGTTGCGGGGGATGTCGGTGCGGGGGGGACGCTCTCGAGACATGGCACCCCCCCCCGGGCGGGGCAAGCCCGCAACGCCGCCGCGTTCCCCTGCTTTCCTCTGGCTCGACCGCCCGGCGTCCGCGCAGAAGCCGCCCCTCGCCGTTGCGTACTCTTCTTGCTGTTACCTCCAGGATCCTCCACCTCCTGTAGCTGTCACCCCTCCGTGACTACCTTCCCCTCCAACCTCCCTCCCACCCCCAGCTCTGACCGTCAGCTCTCAGGATTTTAGACCATCGTCTCCGGCCTCCTGCAAGCTGTCTGCTCTGAGCGTGCGCTCGGCGGCGCTCGCCCTCCAGTCCCGCGGCCCTCTTGGCCGGGCCCCCGCCCACAGTCCTCTGACAGGTGGCTCCCCATCTGTCTTTGCAGCGTACCAAGGGGCGGGGATCCACCTTCCGGTCCTGAGACCATTCAGGCTTTTTTTTTTTTAAACGGCTTCAACCTCTCTGGCTTGGCAAGAGTTAATGTTTAAAGGAGGGCAGAGTAACCTTTCATTTTCTTGCTAAGGATGGTTAAATATGCCTAGCGTGTGACTTTCTCTTCAGGACTCACCATTTTCTTTTCCAAACCCTACGCTCCAGGTTTTGGAGGGGGCTTACAGGGAGTGCACAGAAGGAAAGGTCATGAAAACTAGGTAGTGTCTCAAATAGAAACTAAAGTGTGGCCCTCAAAAGGATGGGTGGTCCATTAGAAAAGAGTTCTGAACTGAGTTGTCGGAAGACAGCTCTGGTCTCACCTCTGGTAGTATTTTGCTGTGTGACCTTGAGCATGGCATAACTTCTCTGGACCTCAGTTTTCTCATTTGTGAAAAAGTAGATTAGAGTTCTGATCTGTAATCCCACTGCAAGTCCTTTGAGGGCAGAGGCTGTGTCTGAGTTACAGTTTCAACACATAGTTGCAGCACATAGTAGGCTCTCAAATTATTGAATGAATGAACGAACACACAACTCTCTTGAAGTTGGGACTGTGGAGTTCTGGTTCCACTGGGAGCTTTCAACAGGGGTACAGAGCTGGCTTTTTTTTTTTTTTTTTTCTCCTTCATTTTGTTCTACATTAGTGAAAAAAAAAAAAAAAAGGTGAAGTATTTTGTGTAGTTCTTTTTTTTCCCTAAATCCCCTACTGATTTTGTATAACACAATGTACATACTAGGTACGCCTGTAAGAGTTTTGCAAATTTTAATTCCTGTAAATCCCCATCAAAAGAGTAGGTTGTACTAGTATGCCTATTTTACAGGTGAGAAATTTGAAGAAGAGAGGGACTCGGACTCTTGCCCAGAGTCACATAGGCAATGATTGAGGACCTGAGATTAGAACATCAGCAGTCCAGTGCTAGAGCCCACTCTTACCCACTTGGTTATATAAGATTAAAATGTTTAGTAGTAATAGTTAACATCTTCAGAGTATTGTAATGAGGAATCTTAGAGTAGAAATGGAATCTCTAAATTTAAAACAGCAGAATAGTTTAACTGTAAAATCTCAAGTGACTAAGCTAGAAATAAACCATGAGACACATACTATCGAGGCCCAACCCACGGAGCCACCCAGGCACCTCTCTTATTTGCATTTTAACTCCATATTAACCTTAGCAATGCTAGTTAGCCAGGAATCATTTTTATTTCTTTTTAATTTTTTTAAAAAATTTTATTTATTTATTTTTATATCACAAGTAGGCAGAGGGGCAGGCAGAGAGAGAGGAGGAAGCAGGCTCCCTACTGAGCAGAGAGCCTTTGGGGCTCAATCCCAGGACCCTGGGATCATGACCTGAGCCAGAGGCAGAGACTTTAAGCCACTGAGCCACCCAGGCACCCTAGGAATAATTTTTAAAGTAGTTTTATTTTCTGACTTTATACACGTACATATAATCCATGGACCTATTATTTTCCTATTTTATGGTGTAAAATAATGTTACACTAATTTGTGTTACAATCAAGCATTTTAAAACTGTCTTCCTTGTGTGCCTGGGTGGCTCAGTGGGTTAAAGCCTCTGCCTTCGGCTCAGGTTATGATCCCAGGGTCCTGGAATCAAGCCCCACATTGGGCTCTCTGCTCTGCGGGGAGCCTGCTTCCTTCTCTCTCTCTGCCTGCCTCTCTGCCTACTTGTGATCTCTGTCAAATAAATAAAAATCTTAAAAAAAAAAAAAAAAGACAACTGTCTTCCTTGCTCTTGTAAGATATATCGTTGAGGGGCACCTGGGTGGCTGAGTTGGTTAAGCATCTGCCTTTGGCTCAGGTCATGATCCCAGGTCCTGGGATCCAGCCCCACATTGGACTCCCTGTTCAGCAAGGAGTCTACTTCTCCCTCTGTCCCTCCCCTGCTCGTGCTCCTAATATATCTCTCTTTCAAATAAATAAAATCTTTAATATGTATATATTAATTAAAAAATATATATACATATATATATAATTAAAGGAATAGATAAGGTTCAAAGTGGTCTATATGGCCTGAGGTTTTCTGATAAAAACACTTGTGCTTTGTCTATAGTTTGAGCTGCCATTCCTTGGCTCCATGGTGTTGGTCTGAGAAGATCCTTGAGGTACACAGCTTTGGACCAGGTATAATTTGTGTTGGCCTAGCAGTTCTGTTATGGCTGCTCAGGCTGACATTGAACCTTTCTTACAAATCAATGTTTCTTTTCTTTCTTCTTTTTTTTTTTTTTCTTCCTCTTCATAGTTCAGTCTTTGCTCTTAAATAGCCACTACAGTTATCTTCAAACATCAGAGTAGGCTTACAGTAGGCACTGTATGATTTGTTCAATCAACATTTACTGAGGGTCTATTAGGCCTGAAGGGCATAACAGTGAATAAAATTCCATTCCTGCTCTCACAGGGTTTATAAATAAATGGGAGGGCAGACAGAAATGTATTTGGATCCTGAGACCTAAAAGTGTTGTTATTTCAGTTAAGTATCTGAGAAGAAATCAGTATTTCTGATTTCTTTAGGAAATGGAATGGACCAGGTTATTCTATGAATGATGCAACAAGGCAGACTTGCTGGTGGCAGCTAGAATGATCAGCCCAAGAGCAAAAAAAATGAGAATGGTTGAAGGATACAGTCATAAAGGTGTGCAGTCTGCTGTGCCTTCAGAATGGAGGGGATGACTGAATTTGGACTCGTAAATGTCATAACAACATAGATTATCTGAAACAGAGAGATGACCTTCTAGCAATGCACTTAAAGTTAAGACAAACTTTACAGTCAGACAAAGTTGAGTACCAGTTTCTGAGTATATGGCTTTGGGTAAATAACCTCTCTAAGCCTCACTCTTTTCACCTATAGAATGAGAATAAAACAGCTTAGGGACTGGATTGAGGATAAATATGCATGTAAAGAAAGCACCTAGCGCCTAATAAGTCCTCAAAATGTATTAGTTGTTACTATTATTTATTTTTTAAAAGATTTTATTTATTTGACAGACAGAGATCACAAGTAGGCAGAGAGGCAGGCAGAGAGAGAGAGGAGGAAGCAGGCTTTCTGCTGAGCAGAGAGCCCAATGGGCTCGATCCCAGGACCCCGGGATCATGACTTGAGCCGAAGGCAGAGGCTTTAACCCACTGAGCCACCCAGGCGCCCCAATTGTTACTATTATTGTTACAGAAACAAACTTTGTTCTCCAGAGACTGTAAGGGCAGGTAGGAATATCAAGGCTTGGACCCCAGGTAGAAGCAAAGGGAACCAGCAGGAAAGGAAAATTGGGTTGCCTCTTTCTAGCCTTTGGTTGGAGGTCCCTCCCAATGGAGTGGAAGGAAGTGCCAGTGCAAGAACCAGTGGGGCCCAGTCAGAATGCCTGAGAGAGCCCTCCTGAGGATCACCTGTGGTCACACTGCTTCACATCCTGTGAACTGCCCTGTATAAATGATAGGCATACCTATATGTATGTGTGTGTACACATACATACATACACACACACACATATAAAATCTGAAAGGTTAACCATCAACCTTGACCTTGATTGGCATCCTCCAGAAAGGGAGGCAGAATTGAGCAAGGGGTGGAAGGCGGAAGATTGAGGACTTGTATTTGTTCCCTTATATCTCTATATTGTTTGAACTTGTCATAATGAGAATAAGTTCATGTGTGGAGTAAAGAGAATGAAAAAGAAAACCAATCTGATTACAAAAAAATGAAAGAAAGTAAAGAAAGGTTACCTGCAGAAACTCCTTGCGGTCCAAGTCTTGATGCCTGGCTAAAGCCCCAGCCCGCAAAGAGACTACTGGGTTAAAGGTCCTAGAGAAAAGAGGGAGTGAACTGTTCAGTGTCCGTGTCGTGACTGCCAGTCCCACAGGGCGAGACACCTGGCAGGCAGTTCCCACTGGAATGGGAACTGCTCCTCTAATCCGGGCATCCACTCCAGGGCTGGAAAAAAATTCAACAAGTACATGGAACATCAGAGACCTTCTGGAAATGGTGAATTTGCTCCGAGGTTTCCTGAGGTCTAGCCGGCTTCTCTGGGCAGCCTTCAGTCACAGGAGCCCAGCCTGGCCTTCTGTGTCCTCTCTGCCCTGCTCTTTCTTCATGGCCTACAGCGGCCCTCTCTCTTCCGGAGTTGTGGCCCTTCCCAAGCTTGCTTCCCAGCCCCGCCCCTCTCTCTGGACGCATCTCTGGGCCCCATCATCACCCGGCGCCGGGCCCTCCCTCCCGCCCCCCCCCTTTTCTCCTCCCTCCTTCCTTCCCTCCCTTCCTCCCTCTCTCCCTCCCTCCCAGCTCCTGCACCAGGAAACGGCCCGGATCCTGGCAGCGGCCTGACCCGTGAGATCCCTAACCTGGCAGGCAGGCGGGGTTGGAGACTTGCTGAGGGTGGGGGTGAAGGAGGAGCTGGGCTGTTGGACTGCACTGGGGGGAGCCGGGAGTAGAGATGGTGTCGGCAGGAAGCCCTTGGCCCTGGGTTTCCCGGGAGGACAGTCATTAAACATGGATTCGGCCACACAGCTGGTAGAATGCTGGGGGCAGGGGCCGGTCCGGGAAGCTGCAACCCCAGCCTTCTCAGTCCAGACCCAGATCCCTGGCCTTCCCAGCCTAGCTCTGCTCTCCCCCTCCCCTTCCCAGGGCTCCACGCTGGCCAGGAGGATGAAAGGCCCCAGCTGGGGGCTCCTTGCCACCAGCGCTGGGTCCTAAGAGCTGCCATCCAGGCTGGGTGAGTGTCCCCTTCCTTCTCTGTCCCGGGCAGCCCTTTGCTTCTCCCACCTTTCCCTTCAGCCCCTGTCTCCTCCCCCATCTTGTGCCTTGGCCAGCATCTTCACATCTTCCCTCTGGGGAGGTTCTGAGCCCCTTCCTTAAGCCAAAAAGGTGTGTACTGTGGAAAGGGGGTTTGTAGGGGGTGTTACAGAGCTAGCATTCTCCTATTATGGAAAGAATCTAAAGTATTTTAAAAATAAAATTTACTTGTTATGCATTTAATGTGGCATATTACGAATTTAATGGCCAGCCCCCTCATGCCCTGTCCTCTCACCTTGACTTAGTTCCCGTGTTCTTGCCCCTCCCTGCCCAGTGGTCTCTGAGCGTTTCCTCCCACCTCTCTCCCCGGCTCACTGGGTTGGCCAAGCCTGAAGCACCCCTTCTGGCTCTCCAACCATATATTCACGCCAGCCTTTCATCCTTGACTCTTACAGCCGCCCGGATGGCGACCCCGGCCTCAGCCCCAGACACACGGGCTCTAGTGGCAGACTTTGTAGGCTATAAGCTGAGGCAGAAGGGTTATGTTTGTGGAGCTGGCCCTGGGGAGGGCCCAGCAGCTGACCCACTGCACCAAGCCATGCGGGCAGCTGGAGATGAGTTTGAGACCCGCTTCCGGCGTACCTTCTCTGATTTGGCAGCCCAGCTGCATGTGACCCCAGGCTCGGCCCAGCAGCGCTTCACCCAGGTCTCTGACGAACTCTTCCAAGGGGGCCCCAACTGGGGCCGCCTTGTGGCCTTCTTTGTCTTTGGAGCCGCACTGTGTGCTGAGAGTGTCAACAAAGAGATGGAGCCACTTGTGGGCCAAGTGCAAGAGTGGATGGTGGCCTACCTGGAGACGCGGCTGGCCGACTGGATCCACAGCAGTGGGGGCTGGGTAAGAAGCTTCTCAGTTGCTGCCCTGCACACTCCTCTGCAAAGCTGGTCTCCAGAGGGAAGATGGGGCTCTGGCTTGAGGCTGGGGGCTGAGTCTCCCTATTTGGGTGGCACCAGATGCCCTCACTATGGGTGTCATGCTGGACTCTGCACTCCAGGGCTGCCAGGCAGTCATCACTGGATGGGCTCATGGTCCATAGCAGAGGACAGAGTACACAGTGCCTGCAGGGAAATGGCATCCAGCTGTTGGGGACTTTTTACACCAAAGTATGTGACATGGGTGGGGGGCAGGGATTGTCAGGCATGGGTGGTGGTCAAGAAGGCCTTGGCAAAGGATGCCAGTTCGGAGCAAAAATTTCGGCCCGGGAGAGGCTGGCATTCACTTGAGGCAGAGAGGGCCAATGAGCCAGGCGCTCATGGGGGATGATGGGGGATTGCAGCCAGTAGAACTTTGGCTGGAGAGGAGCTGGGTATGGGGTAGTGTTTGCAGTGGATGGAACTGGAACTCTTACTCTCCTCTTTCCTCCACTCTTTCCTCTCCTGATATCCCTTTCTCCTTCTTTCTCTCCTACTTCCCTTCTCTCCCACAGGCGGAGTTCACAGCTCTATACGGGGACGGGGCCCTGGAGGAGGCGCGGCGTCTGCGGGAGGGGAACTGGGCCTCAGTGAGGACAGTGCTGACAGGGGCCGTGGCACTGGGGGCCCTGGTAACTGTAGGGGCCTTTTTTGCTAGCAAGTGAGAAAGTCTAGGGTCAGGTGGGGCTAGGTGTGGCTGGGGGGACACGAGAGCAGGAACAGAACAAGAGAAATGCCCTTGGAAGAAGTGGGATGAATGGACCGGAATGGAATGGGGATGGGAGGGGGCAGGGTACTGTGTGAAGGAGCTGTGTGTGCCAGGCAGGCAGCTGGAAGGAGGAGCTGGAGATATTAGGGAATGTATTGGGGAAGTATTTGGGGGCCAGGAGATAAAGTCATTCCAGGGTTGGCAAAGGTGGGAGGGATCATGTCTGGGGCATAGGCACATAAAGCTACACCTTGCACTTCATATGTAGCCCTGAGGAAGGTCAACTTGCACAAGGGGTTGTTTCTCCTTTGGTTAAGTGGGATTTGGGGAAAACACAGAAGGCACATCCCTTTGAAATGGAAGCTTGAGTTTGTCAGGTGATAGGGAGAGGTGGCTGTGATGGCGGGCTGCTTGGACACGCTTGTGCATGTGCACGCATGCTCGTGTGCATGCTGGGCTGCTTGTCTAACCTGTTGGTGGCCGCATTCAAGGAGAAAACTTCTCTGTTGGGGAGTGGCAAGAACAAGGGGCCATTCTCTGCCCCTGCTTCCAACCCTCTCCTCCCTGCCTCTCCTTGTCCCGAGGCCTCAAGGCTGTCGGAGAAACACTGTATCCAGAAGAGGGCTTTGGGCACTTTCTGGCAGAAGGTCATTAGCAGGCCTCTGGAGAGAAGAGAAGTTCTGTAGCTGGCCTATTGCTTCACCATCCCCATTCCTTGCGCATCATGTACTTGCTGCTGCTTCCTGGGCTCTGAACAGAAAACAGGGCTGCAGAGCCTGCAATGGCCTGGGGGGTGGGGGGTGGGGCAGCAACAGGGGAGGAGGCCTGGACCTACCTACCACCCTCTGCTGCCACCAGGGCACACTGGTGCCCAAAGTGTTCTGTGTCTCGGGACCTTCTGTACCCAAACTTAGACTTTAAATTGGGACTCTGATTTTCCTTTGGAGTGTGTGGAGGTAAATATTGATCTAGAGTGCAGTCTGGGTCCTGCACTGTGTCTCAGTGAGACTGCTGATGCCTTGAGAGGAACATTCCAGCTCTGAACCCCATAGGTGTGAGGGTGACCTGTACTCCGTGATGGGCCTATGCCATGTAGTGGGCTTTGGTGCTGCTTTATCCAGGGCCAGGTGTACGGGTTCTAGAGTACCTACCATGACCTAGAAGCATTTCTGTTTTCTTTGAAGCCACGCTGTTTGCATGGGTATTACTTGTCTGTACCTCAGAGTCTGAGGACATTAACTTTAGAGCTCATGGTCCTCTAGAACAGATTCAGATGATAGCTTTTTCCTTTGAGAGAGAAATGATTTCACTCCAGATGCATGTCCTGAGCCAGACCTCACTGCTGCACTTCCCAAGGTGCTAGAATTGCTGCTCTCCAATGCTAACTGCAGACACAGTGCTCTAGAAGCCTGCCCTTAATCCCGAGCACTGATCAGTTTAGCTAGACCGTGGTTGACTCTTCTTGGAGATTTTCGCTTGGTCCCGGAATGTGGCAACATAGTTGTACTCACAAGAATGTGGGACCAAAATCGGCCTCAGGTGTTTAGCCCAGACTTTTGCTTTTGAGAGAGGGCTGCACTTTTTAATGGTATTTATAGGGGATGTGGTAGACTGCATGCGCCACTTGGTCTGTTGTGAGTGTGCTGACACCAGAAACTCAGAGCTGGTCTGTGGCAGGCAGTTGGGGTGGGGGTGGGGTCTCTGGCTTGCTCAGGACAAACTAGACCAGTGGTTTTCAGACTGCTTGGCAGAGCCCTGAAGTTTCCTAGGGGTTGCCTCAGGAGTCCTTGGGGAGGTGAAGAGGGGGTGCTAAGCAGGCTGGGCTACATGTCCTCAAACAGAATAGCTCCCCTTGTAGCTGTCTTACATATCGGGGTTCAGGGTAAGATTTTATTTGCATTAAGGGGTTTGCTGCTGAAAAAAAAAGTTGGAAAACCACTGACTAGACCATCAGCTCCAAATTGGAGTCCGCGCTCCCCCAGGTTTTGGGGCAGACTCTTCACCCTCCCCTCTACCACAGGACACCTATCCTTGTTAGCTCTGCTGGGGGTGTTAGCAAACCTGAGCAGCAGGGACCATGGTCAGGTAACCACAATGCCCTGCTCTGAGGCCTTCACACCTGGGTGGAAGGAGAGGTTGTTTTCTGAAAGGGGAAAGGGCTTGGATTCCCAGAAGCGTAGCTTGCCTGGGACCAAAATGGGCAGTTTTGATCTGTCCTGTCCTTTTTAGCTTGAGGGGCAATGGAAACCCCAGAGACTCTTCTGTCAGGGAAAACTAGAGACTCTCTTCTAGAGCCATATAGTTCCTTGGGATTAGCTCTTGGCCAGGAAGGCTGAGTATGGCTCCCAATTTTTAAATCTATTTCATTTTTTTAAAAATAAGGGAAATAAATCTAACTGCCATTTTTCAGAGATTAAATAGGTGGAGAGGGCGTTTCTTGCTTTCTGGAGCCCAAAGGGACAAATAGGGACTTTGCTTAGGCCAAGGAAGGAGCAGAAAAAGGGCAACTAGGTCCTGCAATTATTAATCCCACTCCCCACTTATTCTAGGGTATATACTATTTTACTTTTTTAAATCATAAAATGGCGGGAGAACAGATTTGGTTAGTTTAGAAGAAAAGAAAGAGCTCTATAAATATAAATATATATTCCTGTATTTTTATTTAATAATTTATAAATACCAAGTTCATTTGACTTTTATTTTTGTGTAATATGTAATGGTCGTATTAAAAAAAATAAATAAAGCCCAGAAGTTTAATGAGAAGGACTGAGCAGGGTTTGTGACTTCTACACTCTGTAGCCTGGTGTCAGGACATTTCTTGATCTAATCATCTCTTCATGACCTTGTTAAGGGCAAGATCTAGGGTAACAGGGGTTTGGAAAGAAAAGAAAATCAGAGTTGTTCTCCCCTCCCCCATCTCCCAACCCTTTCCAAATGCCCAAAGCCAAGAACTCCCATCTGTGCCAACCCAAATCTTAAGAGGGTGTGTGTCTACAGTACTTTGGGATGGCTACAAATGAAAACAAACCAAAACAAAGAAAAGTTACCCCAAAGCTTTGTGTGATGGTAATCACGTCCCCAGTTGTGGTTCAGCCTCTGATGATAATGAGCATTTCTCCACAGTTCCTTGCTGCCTACTTCTGGCAAAAATGGAGCCCCTGCTTCCTTTCCTGGCCCCCTGAGATAATTCGGTTCAGCCATTTTAATGCAAACAGCTAAAGTGGTTGGAATCTGCAGAAATTATTCAGCCCATACCTCTACTTCTAGTCTAGGACCACATCAAAATCATGTCTGACAGGAATAATGATCCTAATTTCAAATTATAAGCAGGAATTTCTTGTCTTTTTATAATCCAGTGCAATTAAATTGCATTTGGGTTTATGTGTTAAATTGTAGTTAGAAGTATACTGCTCAGAGGAGAGTTTCCATCCTCTCTATAGAAAATCAACAGGGCAAGCCATATTAAAATCTGAGAGTGGCTTGGTGAACATGGCATTAGGGGAAAGAGAATTAGATGCTCTTAGTAGTTAATATTATCAGGCGATGAGAGCATTCATCTCCACTGTAGTGTGACTGAATTAATGATTGATTTGTATTTGACTAGTTCCTTCCAAAAAGCATTTGCAACATCTTACTATAATACACAAAAGACAAAATGGGCAAATATGGGTTTTTAAAGCAGATGTAAAGGGTAAATTGAAATAAGATGGCAGCAAAGGGAAAATTAATGTACAGAAAAGCATTCTATAAGTAGTATTTCGGAATACTAAAGCTAAGCTATGAATTCGGCCTTGAACTTTCTTAGCAGCTACGGCAAATTGGAAAACACAAGATTCACGTTCCTGTTAGGATTTAGAAAAGCCTATCAGTTCCTTAAGATGGGCAAAAACTTCTGTGGCTATTCTGAGATGAAATAGAGGATATCACCCTCCATAACACCTGACAGTAAATATGATGCTGAGTTTTGCACCAGTATTTCTCATAGAAACACCAAATGGGGGTTTAGTAGGTCCTAAGCTTGTTTAATGAGGGTTATCACAATTTAGCCCAAAGATATCCTATGATGCTTCAGTATAGGACTAAATTTCATACTATCTGAATGGATAGATGGATTGTTTACCCTTCAGACATTTCTTCATGAGTGTCATTCCTCCAGATGGTACTTTTGATAAAAGTGGGGCAACATTTAGTTAGTTTCTAGCAACTAGATGAATTATAGACATTCTGTTTTTCTTCTTAAGAGCGGATCCTTTGAAAACTTTAAAAAGCTGCCTTAAATGGATATAGGTGTGACATAAATAAATTAAGACTATTTTAAAAATTAATGAGAAAATGAAATGTAATGGAAATTTCTGTAGTTCTTCACTGATTGAATCATTCATTCATGCAGCAAATATTCAAGCCTCTTCTGTATGCTAAGCACAGTTCTAGGCACTGAGATAGAGAAGGGCACAGACACAAAGTTCTGCCCTCATGTTCCTTACATTCTAATAAGGGAAGCAAACAAAAATAAATAAATTCATCTCAAAATATTCATTAACATGACATTTCATGTTATGAGATGGTAAATGCTATGAAGAAAAAGAATTAATTAGCATGGAATTGGGAAGTTGTAAGTATAGATTTCATTGTTAAATAGAATAGTCAGGGAAGCCCTCATTTCTAAGGTGACTTTTTTGAGAAAAGTCATGGAAAATGAAATTGGAAAAATATTTTTGTCAATATGGAAAGATGTTTCTCACTTGTCAAAAAAAAGAAAATATATACAGTATGATCCAAGTTTGCTAAAATAAGTATATAAATGTGTGTGTGTGTGTGCGCGCGCGCGCGGCGCATGCACGCACATGCGTGCACTCACAGAACTATATATGTATTTATGTATTGAAAATCTCAGGGAGGGTATATGCCAAAATATCACTAGTGATTATCACTGGGTGTTGGATTTTACTGGTGATTTTATTTTGTTCTTTTTTTTTTTTTTTAAAGCTTTTATTTATTTGACAGACAGATCACAAGTAGGCAGAGAGGCAGGCAGAGAGAGAGAGGGAAGCAGGCTCCCGCGAGCAGAGAACCCGATGCGGGGCTGGATCCTAGGACCCTGATATCATGACCTGAGCCGAAGGCAGAGGCTTAACCCACTGAGCCACCCAGGTGCACCTATTTTGTTCTTTTTACTGTCAGTATTTTCTGGTCTTTTCGTAAAGAACACATATTTCTGGTATGGTATGTTAAAACAAGTTTTCCAGATACAAAGTTGTTAAGAAGTTAACCAAGCAGAATGGAAAATAAGCAGCCCAATGGAGGTTCTTTCTCATTTAAATGGACACCTCACTTCCCTGCAAGGACAGACCTAGGGAGTTAAGGTAGGCAAGGCTAGACTTTACATTAGAAAATAATTGGAGTTGGGGCACTTGGGTGGCTCAGTCAGTTGAGCATCCAACTGTTGATCTCAGCTCAGTTCTCCATCAAGGGTTGTGAGTTCAAGCCCCGCGTTGGGCTCAGCCCCCTCAAAAAACAACAAAGAAAATTACTGGAGTCCACTCCACAGGAGAGGTGAGTAAATGATCAAAGCTTCAAGCTTCCATATCAGTACTGTCCAACAGAAATATAATGTAAGCCATATATGTAGTTTTATATTTTCTAGCAGCCTCTTCAGAAAAGCAAGAGAAATGGATATGAAACTAATTTTAATAATATTTTACTTAGGCCAGTATATAAAAATTACTATAATTTCTGTCTATAATTAATATTACAGCTATTAATTTATTTTACAGTTGCTTTTTCATACTAAGTCTTTGAAATTTAGTGTATATTTGACACTTCCAGTGCATCTCAAGTCAGAATACTCATGTTCCAAGTGCTCAAACCACGTGTGATGAGTGGGTACCATATTAAACAATGTAGTTCTAGATTATAGAGAATTATTATAGCAGGCAAAAAGAGCAAGAGTTAAAAATAGGGATGAAACTGCCAAGGAGCCAAGTATTTATGTAGTTTAGTGAGATGGCTTTTCCTTTTGGACAGAACTGGAGGTGCCCTCATCCATTTTTAACCGATTTAATTCTCCTTTTCTTAAGTCCAGTAACCATTCACTTCCATTAACACATTTTTCCTCCTCGGGCACAACAGCACTGAGTTTTAGTTTTCCTGAAACTCCATGGTTTCTATTGAGAGGTTATTACTGAAGAAAAATCATACTCATGACGGGGAAATTTCACATCATTACATCTAATTTCTTACAAATTCATTCTTAGAAACTTATTTCTTTGGCGTTTTCTATTAATCAACAATGGGCAAGGTATTAAAATTATTATAGAAGATTATTCAGTTAGCATTTATTGGGCACATGGTGATGGGCAATGGGAAAACAAATATAATTAAGATGATGTCCTTGCCTTTTTCAGTTTACAGTCTAATAGGGAAGTATCTTACTTTACAAGTCTCCAAATACCTTTTTAAATGTGTCTTTAAAAGTAATCATGCTTACGAGAGTAAGTCTGGAAGTTGGAAGGTTAATTTTAAATAAAAATGATATATTGTGGAAAAATCATAGAACATGGAAAAGTATAAATTAAGTATAATCCTACTCAGAAAGTACCACTGTTAACATTTTGGCATATTTCTTTCCCACCTTCTATCTGTGTTTCTATTTTAGGATCATACTGTATATACAGTTTTGATTTTTTTTTTTAAGATTTTATTTATTCACTTGACAGAGAGAGAGATCACAAGTAAGTCAGAGAGGCAGGCAAAGAGAGAGGGGGAAACAGGCTCCCTGCTAAGCAGAGAGCCCAATGTGGGGCTCAATCCCAGGACCCTGAGATCACGACCTGAGCCAAAGGCAGAGGCTTAACTCACTGAGCCACCCAGACGCCCCTGTATATACAATTTTCTATACTAAAATACTGCTTACAGTTCTATTGCACAGTTTTTCCTTGTCATTAAAAATATTTTGAAGGCAAAATGACTGTATAAAATTATACCTACGTGTATATAATAATTTTCCTGAATGTGCCCACTTGGAAATTCAAATTGTTTACATCTTTTCACTTTGATGAATATCTTCATTCTCAAATGTTTATCCAGTTTTTAGATTATTTCTTTAGAGCAGAGTGTAAGAAATACAATCACTGGGTTAAGAATCTCAAAAGTTTGGAATCTTTTAGTAAATATTACCAAAGAAAGGATCTAACTGGTTCTTGCTCCCTTTTCTCCCCATGTCCAAGTTATCTTTTTAAAAAATAAGATATGACTCACATCATATTTCATATACAATCTTACACTCTACTTCTTTGGCCTAACAAAAATTATTTTTGCATGTTATTACATGCTATATGTATCCCTTTTCATAGGTGCATAATCTTTAGATATAACTAGAGTCTGCCTAATCATTTGTTATTGGAGTTTAGTCTTTTTTCCAATTTCAGCATCATATATAATGTAATCTTTGTGTATCAAAGCAGACCTTTTATAATTTTGATCCAAGCTTTGAAAGCTCTGAGTTCCCGGCTAACTTTTTTTTTTCTCCTCTGCTCACCTTTAATTAGTTCCATGACTTGTGCAGTTTACTTCACTCTTTCTTCATCCCTAAAAAAGGTTATAGTTTTGGAAATATTTGCCTCATAGAGTTGTGAGAATTCAATGAGATAATATAATGAGTCTAGGATTGTGCATGTTACAAAATCAAGTACTCAACAAAAATAGGAACTGGAGGCATTATAAAAAAAATCCCATTTCCCTTGATTGGCTTGATTAGTTTAAACCAGGTGCCAATAAAACAAAAAATTTTGATTAGATTAGGATTAGTAGAAAATCTTATTTTCCCCATTAAACCCCCAGTCTTTCAGAGCTTGTCTTCCATGCTCAAGTTAGTTCTCCCAGACCACTGGAGCTGAGATGGCTGCTGAATTAATTTTCAGTGAAATTTTAAGTGACTGACTCTGCTTTGAATCCCCCTGTTCCTGAGGTAAGGATTTGTGAGAAAACCTGACAGTGAGGGGAAGAGTGGAGTATACTGAGAAGCTTATGGCTTTTTGGTTGGCTGACAGGGATCTCCTCTTATCAGTCTCCCTACCCCAGCCATACACATCCTGTTGGGGCTGTCTAATTTGGTTGGGCTCATTTGAATCTGGCTGTAAAGCCCTAGCTTGGTCTGGCTACAAATAACCCTCTTGCAAACTTAGCACCGCCGTTCCTTCCTTTTTAAAAAATGTGTAATATCACTACTATAATATGGCAACCCTGCTTTCCAGGACTAGGTCCCACAGGTAATCTCAGAGGGGAAATTCCTCTGCGGTCAGGAGAGTTTGAGGGCTGGGAAAGTGTTGAAGAATGAGGGTGGCACCCAGATCTCAATCAATGCAAAATTATTGACACCTACTATGTGCAAAGCATATTGTCCCACAGTGGAGCTGCAAATGTAAATAGGATCCAGCCTCTCATCTTCAAATTCACAATGCAGGACAAAATGATTAAGCGCACAGTGGAGGTAGGCCTGCTTGTCATGGAAGGGATAGGAGGCTCGCGGAAGGTTTTGCACCAGAGGTGATGCTGAAGTTTGCAGTGGTCTGGTTGAAAAGGGACTGCGTGTACAGAGGCACAGAGCCGGATGCAGGTAAACCACCTGGGATGGTGAAGGAACCTGGCCCTGAGGTCTCTAAGGCCACGGTAGAGTTTTACTTTTACCTGGCTAGCAAAGGGGAGCCAGCTCAGTCTTGTAGTGGTGGAACAGTGACACGATAATCTGAAAGACCTGTTAGGGAGCTGTAGCAAACAGTCCAACAAACAAGCTGAAACAACGGCATAAGCAGAGGGCTTGGAAAGTATGCCTGTGAAAGGAAGACATTCAGATAGGACTGGTAGCTGTGGAGTAAGGATTTCTCCCCGCTTTCCGGTTTGGGACGCCATGGATGTTGGTCCCAATAACTTCGATGGGAAAAGTAAGGTCCTTACTGGAGAGCTCCATTCAGAACCTCCATTTCCAGCAACATTCCATCTACTGGTCCTTCTCCTGGTCAGCAAACCAGTTTCCAGAAACCGCCTCAATGTTTCTGTCCTCCGCTTTCCAACAGCTCTCTAGCTGGCAACCAGTAGTGTCAAGATGGCGGCCCCCCTGAGGACTAGTCATGTGACCTCGGGTTTCCATTGCTGGAAGCCTGGCGGTCCGTTGCGGGGCAAGGTTCACCTGTCATGAAACGGGTGTTAGCCCTTCGAATCTCACGAGCCAATGGACATCTGAGACGGCCATTGCGGCGAGGCGATCGGAAGATTGGCGCTCTCCCTTCGCCTAACCAGCGGCCAATCACCGAGCGTCACATACTTCGCAGACCGCCTTGAGGCGGTGGGGGAAGCAAGAATGTCGTCACAGCGTGGCGGTATTGTTACCTAAGGACTTGAGAGGAGGTGGGACGTATGTTGACTGACAGACCAGTTCCCCTACCGGGATTTGAGAATTTGCCGCAATATCCCGCCTTGGGGGTGGGGTCTTGTTTGACTGCCAAGTAATATTCCCCAATGGAGTCCTAGCTCGTGATGACGGGCAGGCTGTTAGACTAATGAATCCTCGGCGTGCCCGGCGCAGTTCTCCAATCGCCGGGCGGCGGGCCCCAGTCTGAGCGGCGATGGCGGCGGCGGCGGCGGCGGCAGCAGCAGCGGGGGCTGCGGGCGGTCGGGGCTCCGGGCCGGGGCGGCGGCGCCATCTTGTGCCCGGGGCCGGTGGGGAGGCCGGGGAGGGGGCCCCGGGGGGCGCAGGGGACTACGGGAACGGCCTGGAGTCTGAGGAACTGGAGCCTGAGGAGCTGCTGCTGGAGCCCGAGCCGGAGCCCGAGCCCGAAGAGGAGCCGCCCCGGCCCCGCGCCCCCCCGGGAGCTCCGGGCCCTGGGCCTGGCTCGGGAGCCCCCGGCAGCCAGGAGGAGGAGGAGGAGCCGGGACTGGTCGAGGGTGACCCGGGGGACGGCGCCATTGAGGACCCGGTGAGGGAAAAAGGGCGAGCGAGCAGGCCCGGCCGTGTCACGGGAGGCCCAGAGCTCGGGCGAGCGGGAGGCAGGCGGGGGGTGGGGGTGGGCGGGGAATAACGTGGCTGGGGCAGGGCCGGGAACGGATCCTCGACCGCCAGAAGGGGCCCAGCCGGGTTGATTCGGGCGTTATGGGTGCCTAGTGCTGTTCTAGAGAAGGTAGCTTGCTTTTTTTTTTTTTTTTCCATCGTGACCCGCATGTGGGGCGAGGGAAATGGCCGAGCATGGTTAGGGCCGCGCTCGGACGGAGAGCAGGGCAGAGCCCCTGCGTTGGTTCCTCTTAAGCTCTTCTCCATACCCTCTCCACTCATTGTAGGAGCTGGAAGCGATCAAAGCTCGAGTCAGGGAGATGGAGGAAGAAGCTGAGAAGCTAAAGGAGCTACAGAACGAGGTAGAGAAACAGATGAATATGAGTCCACCTCCAGGCAATGGTGAGTAACTGGCGGTTGCACGCGGAGCCCGGGTCCTCCGAAGGGTTGTGCGAGCACGGGTTGTGTGGAATTGGATGCTCGGGACCTTGGAGCTGCTTGTCTGAGCAATTACTGGGCAGGTGGTGCGGTCATAGTCCATTGTGTGTTTCTCTGACCTTAGCGAGGCAAAAACCTACATTTTAATGGTGGTGATCTTGTGCCTTTCTTTGTCCTTTTAACAAATGTGTTCTTCTTTGTTCTTTAGTCTGCCTCTACTCTTTGTGGAGGTTGCCAACTGGCATTTGACCTTCAAGTCTCATAGTTCTTTCTTTAGTTGGAGACCCTTTAGTTAGGAGTTCTAAGAGAAACTGCTCGACTGCAGGGGGGTGGGGGGGGGCATTCCCTTTAATAAATCTAGAAATGTTGAGTTTGGGTTCCCTTGATTTTGTTCACTTTTCACATGATTTCAGTCAAAGCTTTTCAATAGGGACTTGATTTGGGGGCAGGAGGGAATTCCTGTACCATTTTCTCTGTTTTAAGAGTGTGTTAATCTGTTGCTTGATTTGTCAAATGTTCAGTGAGTACCTATTGTGTGCTAAACAGTATTCTTGTTAAGGGGTACAGCAGGGAACAGAACAGACTAAAATCCGTTTTTTACTCTAGTGCTGGTGGTGGTAGTGGTGCAAAAATTGGTCAAATAGAAAACCAGCTTTCACCCCGGTTCTTTTTTTTCTTCAAAGCTGGCCCAGTGATCATGTCCATTGAAGAGAAGATGGAGGCTGATGCCCGTTCCATCTATGTTGGCAATGTATGTATTAGCGTCCTCATTGGGGTTGGGGAAGCTCTTGTTTTGGGAGTTGCTTAATAGGAGGCTTGAAAGGAACATCTCAAGGATAGGTGATGAATTTGGGGAGTATTGGGAGGGTTTGGAGGAGGTAAAAGGTAATGGTGATCAGCAGAGGCTCTGGGGTTGGAAAGATAAAAGATTAGTTTCTTAGAGAACAAGATTTGATGTGCCTTGGGGTAGATGGGTGGCCCAGCCTAGAGGCTAGGCAGGGTACCTGTGAAACATGACCACCTCTGCTCCCCCACAGGTGGACTATGGTGCAACAGCAGAAGAGCTGGAAGCACACTTCCATGGCTGTGGTTCAGTCAACCGTGTTACCATACTCTGTGACAAATTTAGTGGCCATCCTAAAGGGTAAGAAGGGAAGTAGATTGAGGTCATTTTAATCATATTTTAGAAATAGATAAATTGTGTTTTATATCGAGCAGTAAGTTAAAATATGTGGGGTTCGTCTTATAAGTTGGGGCTTGAATGTATATATCGGGTTACACATAAATGGGAGACCATATAAAGATGAAGGTTAGTGTGGGTGGGATCATGAACTAGAAGAGGGAGGGGCAGCTTTTGCTTAGCCCCAGCTGATTCTGCTATATGGAAATCCAGCCCTGTGTAAACTCTTATAATTTTCCAAGAGTAGCTGAAAATTTAGATTGAAGTTTTCCGTTTAAAAAAATTTTGACAAAGAATTAAAAATGTGGCTACGCCGTTACTCAAACAGAGCATACCTGCAAGTTGGATTTGACGTATAAGCTGCTATTTGTAACTTCAGATAGATGAAATGACAAATTATTTTTTTTAGGTTTGCATATATAGAGTTCTCAGACAAAGAGTCAGTGAGGACTTCTTTGGCCTTAGATGAGTCCCTATTTAGAGGAAGACAGATCAAGGTAAGCCCCATTGCCCATTGCTGTTCTGGTTCTGTGTTAAACTCTCCAGGCCTATTCTGAGGCTTTCTGCTGTACATTCCTCACTCTCAGGTGATCCCAAAACGAACCAACAGACCAGGCATCAGCACAACAGACCGGGGTTTCCCACGAGCCCGATACCGTGCCCGGACCACCAACTACAACAGTTCCCGCTCTCGATTCTACAGTGGTTTTAACAGCAGGCCCCGGGGTCGCGTCTACAGGTCAGGATAGATGGGCTGCTCCTCTCCCCCGCCTCCCATGAGCCCTGTATGTTTCCTTCTTTCCTGATCTAAGGAACCTCCCTCACTTACCCTCCCCTTGGTCTCCAGGGACTTGGTCTCCTGCCTGTGCAGGGTGAGGAAGGTAGTTGCAGGCCAGGCCAGGCGGCCAGTCTCATCATCGTTTTCTGGAGCAGGAATTGGTGATAAGGGCTGGATCTCTCCACTCTGTTCTGAGAGATGCTTCTTCCCCCAGCCCTTTTTTTTCCCCCTTGAGACTTGGTGGCAGTGAAGGTGTTTACAAAGCAGGCCAGGAAGAATGACCTCAGAGTAGTGAAGGCACTGCTTGGACATTTGCTACTTTTCCCAGAGTTAAGGAGGGGTTGAAGATTGAACCTCCCTTGGAAGAATGCCAGAGGCTAGTTGATCCTCCTCAACAGCCATGTGGGAGGATACTGAGATATTTACTGTTTAACTGAGCCAATGTTTTGCAAGGTTAACTTTTCTCTCTGGGCCTAGTGGTGCCCATGTTGCTTTACTATCATCTCCCTGCCTTTAAATAGACAGAATAGGCATATAGACCTTGGCTTTTTGCAAGATTCACTTATCTGCTCCCAGGAATTAGGGAGGATCTGATGGTGAAGGCGTGGGGTTTAAGAGCTGTGAAGAACTGAAACTGGAAAAATAATGAGTCCATTTTTTTGCCCCTTTATCTCAGATACACTTTTGGTTTTTTGCCTCTGGCAAGGTATTCTATTAAATTGCCCCTTCCCATTTGCCAGGTGTGTCACAATTTCTGGGATTGTGGGGTCAGTTAAGGATACTTGGAAATATCTTGGTCCCCATTCCCTGCACTGTAACTGGGGCAAGGGGCCACGGGGAGGGGCTTGTGCTGAACTCCTAAGTGATCATGTTAACACCTAACTCTCCTTCTTTCTTCCAGGGGCCGGGCTAGAGCGACATCATGGTATTCCCCTTACTAAAAAAAGTGTGTATTAGGAGGAGAGAGAGGAAAAAAAGAGGAAAGAAGGAAAAAAAAAAAGAATTAAAAAAAAAAAAAGAAAAACAGAAGATGACCTTGATGGAAAAAAAAATATTTTTAAAAAAAAAGATATACTGTGGAAGGGGGGAGAATCCCATAACTAACTGCTGAGGAGGGACCTGCTTTGGGGAGTAGGGGAAGGCCCAGGGAGTGGGGCAGGGGGCTGCTCATTCACTCTGGGGATTCGCCATGGACACGTCTCAACTGCGCAAGCTGCTCCCCTTGTTTCCCTGTCCCACTTCACCCCCTTGGGGGCTGCTCAAGGGTAGGTGGGCATGGGTGGTAGGAGGGGTTTTTTTACCCAGGGCTCTGGAAGGACACCAAACTGTTCTGCTTGTTACCTTCCCTCCATCTTCTCCCTAACTTTCACAGTCCCCTCCACCTGCTCTTGTCCTGCCAGGTCTGCCACCCACCCCACCCCTCTTTTCCGGCTCCCTGCCCCTCCAGATTGCCTGGTGATCTCTTTTGTTTCCTTTTGTGTTTCTTTTTCTGTTTTGAGTGTCTTTCTTTGCAGGTTTCTGTAGCCGGAAGATCTCCGTTCCGCTCCCAGCGGCTCCAGTGTAAATTCCCCTATCCCTTGGGGAAATGCACTACCTTGTTTTGGGGGGTTTTGGGGCGTTTTTTTGTTTTTCAGTTTTTTGTTTTGTTTTGTTTTGTTTTCCTTTGCCTTTTTTTCCCTTTTATTTGGAGGGAATGGGAGGAAGTGGGAACAGGGAGGTGGGAGGTGGATTTTGTTTATTTTTTTAGCTCATTTCCAGGGGGTGGGAGGTTTTTTTTTAATATGTGTCATGAATAAAGTTGTTTTTGAAAATAAAAATTTGTTTGGCCTTTTGGGTGTAAGGATTATTTATCTGTTTTCCTATTTTCTCTTAGATCCCAGATGGCTGTTAATTCTCCTTTGTGGAAGTGCTGGTGTTGTGGAGGGGAAGTTCTCACTTAACCAGTTAAGGAGTAGGAGTTACAATTACAAGAGGAACATTGTGTGTTTAGTTGGGACTGATTGGCATTTGAGAGGTGCACCGAATGAGTCTGGGATGCGAAGAATGGCCAGATGAGAGTGATCTAGTAGCGTATCAGTATGCACTCCTGATTAAACTTATGATCTAGTAGCGTATCAGTGTGCACTCCTGATTAAACTTACGTGCAAAGGAATTACCCACACCAACAGCACTGGAGTCTTAGCTTGGGGTCTGGGTAGCTTTTCTTGTCTACCTCAAGGCAAGCTCAAAAATGAGGGGAAAAGTCAGCACTGTCAATAGCAGGGCTTAAGCTAACTTGTGTAGCCATGTGGTGACCACTTAATCTGCTCAGCTAACATTTTGAATCATACTGTTAATCAGGACTTAATAGGTTTTCACTGATTCAGTATCCTTAGGTTTAGTACTTGGTCAATTAATAACCAGATTTCTCCAGTTTATATTCTTACATAAGACTGGTCTTAAAATTCTTGGGTGCTACATAGTCCCCCAGGCCCTGCTGGAGTCTTCATTGCAGACAAGATTCCTAAATACCGAAACCTTTTTGCATTCTGCTACATCACTCCCTTCTGTTCACAGGATATTTTGCAGTTGTCTCTGATCCAGGTGCTCTCTTCAGTAATCCTGGGTTAAAGAAATGAGTGTTCTGTATATCCATGAAGACTTACCCCATTTCTCAAATGGCTTTGTATTCTGAATTCTCAAATCCGTGTTGACTGCTTCAGCATTTGCTCATGTGTTATACTACCTCCTGTGGCATCATTTGTTAAGCATTCGGGGGTCTTTCTTTTCTCAAACTAGATTCAACTAAAATAGTGCCTTGTAATCTGGATGTGGAGATTTCTGCAGAGGCTAATTAGTAGGAGTCTGCATAGTTTCAGTATCAACTTGGCTAGAACAACGGGGAGCATATTAGTGCATATTAGTGTGTGGAATCTTAGTGCCTTACAGGTGGGAAGGTCTTTTTTGTCCACCAGGGGGCACTACATGGCTATCTTTTTTTAAAAAGTCCTATAAATTGTTGAATCTTGGACAGGGTGAATATCATTTTTTTGACCCTTCTTTTTTTTTTCATTTTGTATGTCCAGTTATTCCTCAGCATCCTCCCCATTCTTCCCATTCTGTTTTAACTGCTTCAGCAACTCCATATCTTTAAGTGGGTTCCTGGTTCTGGCTTTGCCAGAAAAGCCCTGTTCTGCCACCAGCAATTACAAATGTACTTAGGTGTGGAACTAAGCCCTTGCCCAATTTGATCCTGATCGTTTCCCTGCCACATCTTGCTCTACAGGTGATGCCCTGTGCGTTCCAGTTGAATTTTACTTAATGTATTGATCATGGTGTGCGGATTCCATTTACCCTGTTAAAATCATAAGGTGTAAAGCCAAGCCCCAAAGACGTAAGCCTTCATTCCCTAGTCATGAATGAATTACTCTCTCAGGGCAAATTGTTCCTATCTCTGTTAGCACTCCATGGCTTTATAATTAAAACAACTATCTGTTTCACCACTGGATTGCAGGCTCCTTGAGGGCATGGATTGTGCCTTTGTATAATTTAGTAGGTGCTCAGGTGTTAATTCCCCTTGGGAGTTCCCTGTATCCTGGACCTGCTGGTTGCTATCTTCAAGAATCAGATTTCTTTCCTTACCTGGTCTGATTTTCCCTCTATCTTAATGATTTTAGAGGAAGTGGCATGGAAGGAAAGTTGCTTTCCTTGGGAAGGATTGCTTATTCTTTGGTCACTCTGATGAGCCACCTCTTAACCAAGGGATTGGAATGAACTTAGTCTCACTGGGATTATGGGGGAGGGAAGTGTTTAAGAGACGGGGTGCCTGTCTACATGATTTCTGGAGTTAAGTCGAAGATCTTTAGAGGGACTATGAGTCATAAAAAATGAACGAAGACAACCCAGATAGGATTTGTCCGACTGGACATCAGCAATACAGAAAAATGCTGTTTATTTTAAATCATTTTTTTCCCCAAAAAAATGCTTGCTCTTCTGTATGGTTCAAATGAGTAGCCTTTCTTCAATCGTGATTTAATTTTAAAACATCTTTCAACTTTGCTAATGCTAATTTCTCATGCTTTCCCTTTATTTGTGCTTATAATCATTGATTCAACAGATATTTACTATTTACCAAGTGCTAGGCACTGTTTTGGGTGCTAACATTTGTTAAAGAAGAATCATTTAGTAAGAACTTTAACTTTATTTGCTGATGGAAAGTGTTAGTATACCATAACTCTGACTTGCCCACCACTGAAATCTGTCTGGATTTTGTTGTTAGATATAATTCACATACCATAAAAATTTACCTTTTAAGTGTACAATTCAGTAGTATTCAGCGTAACATATATACTTTCATGGTAGTGATTAACATATATATGCATATATATGTCCATATATCACCATTACCTAATTTTAGAGCATTTTCATAACCCCCAAAAGAACCCTATACCCATTAGCAAGCACTCCTAATTTTTTCTCCCCCTAGCAACTCTTAATTTCTGTTTCTCTGACTTTGCCTGTTCTGGATATTTCATATAAATAGGGTCATACGATATGTGTCCTTTTGTCCTTTTGTGTCTGGTTTCCTTAGCATCATGTTTTCAAGATTCCATGTTGTAGCATGTATCAGTATTTCATTCCTTTTCATAGATGGGTAATAGCTCCTTGTTTTGATTGACCACTTTTTGTTCTCCATGAGTTGATGGATATTTGTATTTTTCCTTTTTTTTTACTGTTAGGGACAGTGCTGCTACAATTCACAATTTTCTGTGAACATACCTTTTCATTTTTCTTAGGTGTATACCTAGGAGTGGAATTGCTAGGTAATAAGCCACATTTAACCTTTTGAGGAACTGCTGGGCTATTTTCGAAAGCAACTGCATCATTTGACATTTCTACCAGTGGTGTATGAGGGTTCCAGTTTCTCCACATCCTCATCGAACTCATTACTGTCCATCTTTTTGATTACAGCTATCCTAGTGGATATGGTATCTTATGTTTTTTTATTTGCATTTCCTTAATGACTAATGATGTTGAGCATCTTTTCACATGCTTACTGGCCATTTGTATATCTTCTTTGAAGAAATGTCTATCTGGATTCTTTGCCCACTTTTTAATTGGTTTATTTGTCTTTTTATTGATGAATTGTAAGAGTTCTTTATGCTGAATATTCTTCTATATATGAATTTGTAAATATTTTCTCCCATTTTGTAGGTTGATTTTTCACTTTCTTGATAGTATCCTTTGAAGCATGAAAGTCGTGAAGACTTATGCCTCTGTTTTCTCCTAAAAGGTTTTTTTTGTTTTGTTTTTAATATTTTATGTACTTATTTGAGAGAGAGCATGAGTGAGAGAGCACAAGAAGGGGGAGCAACAGAAGGAGAGGGAGAAGCAGTCTCACCGCTGAGCAGGTAGCCTGATATGTGACTCCATTTCAGGACCTGAGATCATGACCTTAGCCGAAGGCAGACACTTAGTCAACTGAGCCACCCAGGCGCCCCATATTTTTTTCCCCATTTTCTTGCCTCATTTTCCTGACTAGAATCTTCAGTACAGTGTTGAAATGGAGAGAAATGGTGAGAGAATTTTGTCTTATTTCTAATCTGTGGGGGAAAGCTCTCAGTTGGTCATGATAAATAGGATTAGCTGTGGGTTTTTCAGTTTCCCTTTATTCCATGGATATTTACTTATTTATATAAAGATTTTATTTGTTTATTTGACAGAGAAATCACAAGTAGGCAGAGAGGCAGGCAGAGAGAGAGGGAAGCAAACTCCCTGTGGAGCAGAGAGCCTGATGTGGGGCTCCATCCCAGGACCCTGGGATCATGACCTGGGATCATGACCTGAGCTGAAGGCAGAGGCTTTAACCCACTGAGCCACCTAGGTGCCCTCAATGGATGTTTAAACACTGGTTCTCTGTGCACACCAGTCATGTTCTGTCATACCTCTGGGCTTTGCACTGTTCCAGTCCAAATATCTGAGAAGCTTTCCTTGCTGTCTCCAGAAGAGTAGATCCTTCCTTCTGCAGAGCTGCTGCACCACTTTTTACATTTCTCTGCATTTTCTATGCAGGATTGTAAGTATTAGTCTCACAGTGTTCGGAACTCTTACAGGCAAGGCACCATGCCCTTCCCCCAGAGCTGAGGCAGCAGGAGACAGTAGTGGATCGTCAGCAGAAAGTACTTCCGTGGTGGCCAGGCAAGGTTGACCGAATGAGAGGAATCAGAGTGGCCTTCATGTAATTTTCATGTAACTTAAGGTTAGTAATGTGCCTTGCACATTCTTTTAATTTCCCCCTCAATAATCCATTATGGCTCATAGTTGTGAATCCAACTAAACCTTTCTAAAATCTGTTTCATGTTCACGAAAGAAGTCATTTCCTTATTTGCCTGAAAAGCTATCTCTAGTTCCTGGGGTGTCTTCTAAACAGATTACAGGATAAGTAATAACTTTCGTGGTGTTTAGAACTATTTTCTATCTGGTATGCAGTAAGAAGATGGCAGGCTCTCACTTCTCTGGATCTGGCTACTCTAATTACTTAACAGTCACATAACCTTGAATAAATTACCTTTCCAAACCTCAGTCTCCTCATTTGTAAAAACCTAAAACATGAATACTGTTTCTCATGGGGTTACTGATGAGGGTCCAGTGGGATTATGTGGTTGGTGAATTTTAGAACAAGATGTCAGTTGTTTTAGCTATACACACTGACCCTTTTGACCTAGACTATGAATTGCTTAAGGATAAGGGACTGTGTCTTGCCCTGTGCTTCACTCATGCATCTTGAATGCTTTCATTTTCTTTGCCTTCACCTCTTTGTTGAAATCAGAGAATCTTGTTCTGTTTCACCTACTCTCCTACAGGAGCTGCTCCAACTTTCTGAGAGTTTTTACTTTTTTCCCCTAGATCATCTTCCAGGGTGGGTGCAAAGAATGGGTTTACTGGAGTGCCTCTTTGATACCGTTCCTCACAGTATGTATTAGACGGTGTCATTAGCATGTAAATGATTCCTTGGCTTTACAGGGGCTCTTCCAAAAAGTACAAGAGCTTATCTACCATCATGTTGGTTTTTACCAAATCTCTGGAGACAGTAGTGAGTATAATCTCTCGTTTTATCATTGTTTATCCCAAGCTAAACAGTGAACATTGGACTCAGTTACACTGTTCACAGACATTGTTGTACAGAATGTGCGATATAGAGTACATAACTGATGGAATTGGTAGAGTTGAAAGCACAGCCGAAGGCCTGAGTTTGAGTCCTGGATTGGCCATTTAATGGCAGACCCTTCTCATTTCCATGTCCTCGGTAGTTAAGTAGGACAAAAATAACAATATCCACTTCAGAGGGTTTTGAAGATTAAATGAGAAAGGTTCTCATGAGTTCTCCAGTACCATGGTTAGTATCAAGAGTCCAGCAGTGTGGCTTAGTACAGAGAGCTTTGGGCCTCAGACTTAGATCAGCAGAGGGGAAGGAGAGAGGATACTGTTGCTACAGGAACCTGTGGAGAATGGACCTCTCTTCTCTGGAAGAGGCTGGCCTTAAGACTCTAGTTTCCCTAAGACTCCTTCTCCAGGACCACCTCACCCTTTCCTAGCTTCAGGCCTTTGCTCTCCCTTATAGCTTTTGGGTTGAAAGCATTGTACTTTTCTCCAAGCCCTTGTCTGAAGACTCTGCTTCCTGAGGATCTTACCACTTAGGGGGGTATAATTTAAGAGGCATTTGTAATACATGATCTTATTTAATCTCATAGCAGCCCTTGAAGGAAGCTGGAGGTTAAGAGATTTGCCCAAAGTGGTAAAGCCAGGCCAGGGCTAGTCTGAAAGGCAGGCCTTGGCTCTGATATAGAATTAATTTCCTATGGCCAACTCCTAGGGTGCCCTGAAGACTCACTCCTCACTTCCAAGGGCAGTGCCTAAAGATTACAAGGAGTTGGGAACGTGGCCACAGTGTATATCAATGAAGAGCAACAGCTCCATGATCTAATTATGTCCCAGCTCTGTAACTCAATAGCTTTGTAAACTTGACCAAGTTACTGAGTCTCTCTGAGCATCAGTTTTCTTATCTGTAAAAGAAGAATACTCTACTGGGCATCCATTGTTTTTACCTGTGCAACATATAGTCCTACTTCTGCTAACAGCACCCAGTTGTGGCTTTCCATCTTCCCAGTTGTCAGTAATAGGGGTGGGGATGCAGGCAAGTTACTCAAGCTAACCAGTCATTTGCTCTCTAGAAATGAATCTTCAGTGGGATGAACCAAAGATGGAATCCCACTAGAGGTCATTCATCAAGGTGAGGCCCTGGTTCCTACTGCCTAGACCAGGGGCCTTCTCCTGTTCCTGAACTTTTCTTTTTTCCTAAAATATGGAATACTTCATGAGTTTACATGTCATCCTTGTACAGGGGCCATGCTAATCTTTTTGGTAGCATTCCAATTTTAGTATATGTGCTGCCCAAGTGAGCATGGTTCCTGACTTTCATGAGTAGTTCTGCTTCTCCTGTGAGCTCCCCACCATAACCCTCTGATAAATTCCCCTCTTTGTTTAAGTTCAGTATGGTCAGTATTTATTGCTTGCAACAACAAGAAAACTTTCAGTTGATCCAAACACCTACTTTGTGGTGTTGGAAGGACTAAATGGTTAAGTGAAATTCGTAAAGTGCCTAGCCCAGTCTTAGCAGCTTAGCAAGCCATCCATAGGGTTGTGGCTGTGTGTAAGTTAACAGAGGGGCAAGGCAATGGGAGGTGGGGAGGGAGATTGTTACTGATTTTGGTTCCATTCAAAGAAACTTTCCCCCAAAAGACAGGACAACAGAAGGGAGGGAAGTCCAGGCTATGGTATGCTCATTTCTTCAAAATGTCTTTATTGAAACAGAATGATAGAGCAAGAAAGAATGAGGTCTGGGAGGATGTCTTTGGGCACAGGATGGAGCCCAGACCTAGCGGTTACACTGTGGAGCTCACTCCCTGTCCCCTGACTCTTGCCAAGGAAGTGAACACAAAGCAGCAGGGAGGAGCTGGGGGTGGGGACAACCCTCTGAGCCCTCCTTGATGACTGGCATGAGGTGCCTCTGAGCCTTCTGGGCAGCCCTGCCTTCCTCACTCGGTCCTCCCAATCTGCTTGCCAGGGCCTTATGCCACCTTTCGGTATGAGCCAGCCTCCTGCCAGGGTGCTCAGAGGCCACTCAGAGGGCAGGGTTGGGGGTGGCAAGCAGTGGGACATGGTCACAGCGGTTAGGGGGTGGCTGCCGCAGCAGGGAAGGCCGGCGGCACAGCTCCCCATCCCGGAGCACCTCGGGCAGGAGCTTGCGCTTGGTCTCCGGCAGAAGCATGATGCTGAGGATGCAGAGGAGGGCACAGGCTGCCAGCACCACGTGCTGCAGGAAGGCTCCATGGCCCATGTGGAGGCGCTGAGCTGGGCCACTCAGCCCTCCCAGAGCCCCCAGTGCCATGATCAGGCCCAGGCCTCGGCCCCTGGGAGAGACAGAGGAGGCACTCAGCCTATAGCTGTGGGCCTCAGCCCAACTCTTCTTCAGCAGTCTTCCCTCCCTCCCCTGAGCCTTTCCTTCACCAAAGTAGCATAACTCTCACCGGACAGTGGTAGGGATGACTTCAGCAGCGAGGAGAGTACTGAGGATGGCAGCAGCTTGGGAAGAGAAGAGACCAAGGACAGAGAAGGTGGTGATGGCAGCCTCGTTTAGATCTGGAGGACCAAGAGGGAGACTGTGAATGGAGGTGAGGAGATCATGCTCAGCTTAGGCCCTGACATCATCCCCTTGGCTCTCTGTTCCCATGGCTCTAGCCGGGTGGGCTCTGGGTACCCACTAATTGATTGGGAGGATAGACAGGGTTGTGTGGCCACGGGGAGGACCATGGAAGGTTCTTGGGGGGCATGTGCCAGAAGCAGTGGCTGAGCCTGTCTGAGCCACCTCTCCTGGGGTTCCTTTGCTCAGCCCACACTGTGGGAAAGGGAGGATGCTCACAATCCCACAGGCCCAGCAGGACCAGGGATGCAATGCCAGTGAGGGTCATTGAGAGTAGCAGGATGCCCCGGCGGCCGAATCGATCCACGGTGACTCCCAGGAAGACGCAGGCCAGGGCTGCTGTGCCACTGGCTAGCAGGGAGCACAGGTAGAAGTCAGATGGGCTCCCTCCTCCTCCCACAGGCTGGTAGCAGTGGCGAATGGCGTGGGCAATAAAGCTGTGAAAAGGGGGTAAAGCAAAGAGCAGTGTCTGAATCCCCATCCAGTCTTCTACTGCCCCTGCTGCCCTCTGCAGGCCTTCCCCACCCAGCCAGCCCCCATTCCAGGTACTGGCCTGACCCTTGGCTCAGACACCCAGGCTCACTTGGTGAAGCCCAGGATAAGCAGATTTTTCCAGATGTTGCGGTAGTTGAGGAGGGAAGCGAAGGAAAAGGAAGATGTTGCAGGGAGAGGGCAAGTGTTCTCCAGGTCTTTGAGAAAGAGAGAGGAGCTGTCTGTTAGAAGGAACAGCTGAGAATCCAGAGTCCTCCCACAAGGGTGGTGGGGACCCTGGGAGGTGGCACAGCTATAACGATGGAGAGGGCACTATCATGCACGCAGGACTAGGTGTCACCTGTAGGGACACATTTCTTACCCTGCAGGGCCTCCTGGGCCTCTTCTCCCAGCATCTGCCCATGGGGCCGGTTCCGCTCAGCCAGGATCCTCAGCACGGATTGGGCCTCCTCAATCTGTCGCTTCACTATTAGCCACCTTGCAGACTCCAGAAACAGACCAGGCCAGCTAGGGATGGGGTGGGGGTGCACTCTGAGGTCTCCCATCTCCTGATCCAGGGGTGGGAAACTCCCATCTCTGAGGGGCCGGGGCTGGGGCATGTCTGGACAAGGGGTAGTGGAGAAAGGGAAGGGTTTCCGGGCTAGAGCCAGGCTGGAGTTAGAAGTGGGAATGGCCAGACAATAGGTGGAGGATGATACTAACCCATAAAACAGGAAGAGGATGCAAGGAGCGGTGATCATTCGTTGCAGAAATCGCCAGTCCTTAGAGACAAGGGCCAGGCCCAGGAACAGGAAGTGCCCCCCCACCCCCACCAACTCCCCTGCCAGGGCCACCCGAAGCCTCTGGGTTGGGTCGCACAGCTCCAGGCCTAGAGATACAGCAGGGAGGGAGGAGATGCCAGGGAGGAAGGAGGAATGGGAGAGAGGAGGAGAGAGGGAGGGAGGACAGAGAGCAAGGTCAGACCCCAAGATGAGGCTCAGCCATCACCTCCCACAGACTAACCTCTGAGTGGCAAAGAGTGGAGAGACTGTTAAGTCCTCTCTCCCCTCCTGCTCAAACCTGGGAGGGCTCAAGGGTCAGAGTCCCTGGTGAGTGTTCAGCATTCCTAGACTACAGGCCCTTTCACATCAGACCTCTTATTTGACCTTCATATCAACCCTTGTTCAAAGGCATGCAGCTAGTCAGGATTTCATCTTTAAATAAGGCTCCATTCTCTGACAGCAGTAAGTCAAGGGCAATGTAAGCCTTAAAGATTGGGGGATGGCTAAGGGAGAGGGGTCTGGAGAGAAGCAAAGTCCCTGGCTCCTTCAAAGGCTAGGGCAGAAAGACAGCTGAGATCCTGGACAGCTGAAGTTTGGGGCTGAGAAGAGACTGAGGGGACCCTAGGGGGCAGAGGAAACAGCCTGGGGATGTAGACAGTCAGGCATGAGCCTCAAGGGAAGGACATCTGGGAAGCTGCCACTCACGCATCAGGTAGACACCAAGGTCAACTCCGGCAAGCAGAAAGCCCAGGAGGAATCGGAGGGCCATGACACCTGTGGAGGAGCCTGCAGCAGCCCCTCCCACTCCACAGGGGCCCACCAGCCCCAAGGTCAGCAGCACAATCCCTCGACGTCCAAACCTGGAAAGTGGGGAGGACTTCTGGTCACCCAGACTCCCTGGAAGAGGAGATGCCAGGTGGGGCCCAGCTGCCACTTCAAAGCCTGGAGATACGAGGATGAGGCCCAGGGTAAAAAGTTGGACTGCGGCTAGAGAACTTGGGAAGGAATGGAGACCATGGGTAAGTGATGTCTAGCTACTAGGCACTGGGTTGTAGCTATGGATTTGCAAGCGACTAAGTCTTATGGATGGGGCTGTTGGTCAGAGATGAGAGCATGGAAGTGAGACTGACCATCAAAGGAGATTAGGGAACATGGAACAATTGATCCTTGGGGATGGAGCTATCTGCCAATGACAGAGCTTGTCTTAGACTGGGCAAGGATATGTGGGTTTGGAACTCTAGACCTGTCAAGGTGAGGTCATTGGCAACTTATACATGGGGATAGTATTAGTGAAGATGTAGCTATTAATCTTAGGCAACTGAATAATTGATTTTGAGGGATGAGGCCATTTTTCCGTCATGGGTTGGTTCATGGGTCAATTAATCCATAAAGATGGTCACTGAGGGGGGTCATTTGCCAGAAGATCCACTGATCCATGGGAATATAACTATTTATTAACCCATGGGGTAAAACTGTTGATCAATGGGGATGATCATTTATCTTTGAAGACTGGACAAATGGGCTTTGGGGATGATGCCATTGATTCATGAGATGGGGACATTAGTCCTTGGGTGGATGGGGCTGTTGTCAGTGGGGAATGAATCTATGGGGGTATGATTCATGGGGATAATCAGTAATCAGGGGGTCAAAGACTAGGGAAGCTGAGGCTATTGGTTAGTAACGATGATCACTGACTATGAATCAGTGAGGACAAGGCTACTGATCCTTGGAGGTTGGGATATTGATCTTTGGGGATAAGACCACTGATCTGTGGGGTTGAAGATAGGGGTCACTGATCATGGGGAAGCGTGACTGATCCCTGAGAGGGAAGCTACTGATCCAGTACAATGGGACCATTTTCCCATGGAGATGAACTTATTATTTAATGAGGTTAAGACTACTGAATTTAGGTGACTGAATTATTGGTCTTTGGAGGGGGATGAGGGTATTATTCCATAGGAATGATGCTACTGGTCTGTGGGAATGAGACCACTAATGTGTGAGAATGGGTTGTTGGCCTGTGGGTTTAGGAACATTTGCCCAACGGGTGTGTGGCTTTTTGGCAGTGAAGATAGGTATTGAATTTAGGGATTATTGAATGTTGGGTTGCCTTTGATCCATTGGAGTTGAGCTATGAATCCATTTGGGTAAGACTGTAGATGGGTGGAGATGAGTCTAACAATCTATGAGGATGGTCAGTGGAGATGGAGCACCTGGTCAGAGGATAACGTCAAGAATCAGAAGAATTAGGAGTTTTGATTTCTGGGAAGAGCTATTGGTCGGTGGGGGTAAGCTGTGGACCTTTGAGATGAGGCCATTGATTGAAGTGAACTGGGCTTTTGATCTGAGAGGATCTAAGAGCACTGAAGACTCATGAGGATGGGACTGTTAATCTTGGGGCGGGGTGGGGGGTGCTGCTGCTATTGTGGTATTGATCTTTGGGGGTTTGACTACTGACCCATAAGGGTGGAGTCATTTGTTTGTAGAGTTGAACAATACAGGTCAGTGGGAATGTGGCTGTTGATATTTAGGAATTAACATAATGATCTGTAGGAATAAGGCCATTGAGATGAAGCCCACCATGTAGATTGGGCTATTATTGGAGATGAGTCTATTAATCTAAGAAGATAGGGAGGTGACAGGGACAATAGAGGAAGAGCAAGGACTTTTATCTGTGGAGGCATGGTTTTTAGTCAGTGGTGATGGGGCTATTGTCTTTGGAGATGAGCCATTGATCCATGGATATGGGGATGGGGAATGGGTGGTATATCATTCCCTTGTGCAGAAGAGATATGGAAGAAGTATTTCTTGATGGGGAGTGAAGTTGAGATACAGCTGGGGCTGCATGTCATTGAACAGAAGAAGTCCAGAAGACTGCAGAGTTCAGTGAATCTTCTTCCGCCTCGCGCAAAAGCCACCTGTCTGGGCTAGCCACCCTAGCATCCCTTCCTCTGTACTTGCCCTGTCCCCACGGCAGCCCTCACCTGTCCGCCGGGTAGCCCAGGAACAGGTAGCCAGAGGCAAAGCCCAAGATGAAGAGGATCTGCTCCAGGATCACCTGCCAGCCCAGGTCACACACTAGATCCCACTGGGAATGTGAGAGGGATATAGCCCGGCGTGAGGCCCCGTGCTCCTCGCTCTGGGCCCGCCCCCAGACCCACAGCCCAGGAAGCCGCCTCACCTGGCCGATGGCGTTGGTGGTGAGCACCGGCAACCCATTATAGTCCCAGTCCTTGAGACAATGGTTGAAGTCCGGCGGGGCAAAGCCGCTGCACGAGGGGTCCGTACTGGTGGCGACGCGGCTAGCGGCGCTGGCTGCTAGGGCTGCGCTGGCGACGCTGACGCCGCTAGCGTTGGGGGGCTGCTCCCAGCCAGACGCGTTGGGGGCAAAGCCCCCATAGTGGCAATGCAGTGGGGGTGCCAGGGTAAAGATGGGGTCCGAGGCCATGCCCAGCGCCACGAAGAGCACGGGCAGGCAGCAGAGGCCAAGCTGCAGCTGCTGGCCGCCGCCCAGCGCCCCCACCTGGGCGAGCAGCGCTTCAAAGCTGAGGGGGCCGGGGGGCACGGCCAGCGACAGGCTGCTGCCCATTCCGTCGCCGCCCGCGTCGCCCTCCCCCTCCCGCTCGCGCTCGCGCTCCCGCTCACCCTGCAGCTGCTCCGTGGGCACCGCATCTCCGAGGGTCCCGACCTGCTGTGGGTGGGGGGAGAAGGGTGAAGCGGAGAAGCAGAGAAAGCCGCAGAGCAAGGGAAGAGGGCGGGTGAGAGGAAGGCGGTGGTGGGGGGCGGTGCGCAGGAGGAAGAGGAGAAAGATGCCAGGCGCTGGGAGGGGGGGGGTAGGGGGAGGATGATGGTGTAACCCTCAGGGCATGGGCACTTACTCCGTTGGGGCTGGGGGTGATCTCTACTGTGCTGTCGATTTTGCTGCCGCCCCCGCCATTGGGCTCGGGGGTCCCGGTGGCCACCCGGGGAGCCAGTTTGCCGACCGCAGGGGCCCTGCCGGCCCGCACCAAAAGGATGCGCTGTCCTTTGGCCCAGTGGGGAGCCCGATGCCTGGACACAGTGAGACCCCGCTCTGCAGCTCTGCAGCCGCGGGCGCCTCCTTCGTCTCTGCGATCTCTGCGCTGCTTTCCCCTCCCCTTCCTCCAGACTCTCCTCCCCTTCCCACGTCAGCAGAACCTTCGGTCCAGACTCTTCGTCAGAGGGAGGAAGGGGGGCCAGGGCCCAGGGGCTCTGTCTCTGTTCCCTGGGTCTGCAGGCCATTGCAGTAGAAAGGGAAGAAAGCTGAAGGATAGCCGGTACCCAGGCAGTTGCCAGAGTCCTTCTTTGCTTCCAGTTCTTCCTCATCATTCATTCATCCAGCCATCTTGCCATCCATCCACTCATTCGTAAAATTTATTGAGCGTCTATTATGTGCCTGGCCTTGTGCTAGGCTTTGGGGGATGACAAAATGGACAAGACCACCTTGGAGTAGCTTACTTGGGAGACAGTGTGTTTACTGGCAACTACAGTTCAGGGGATGCACATGGAAGACTGGGTTGGACCCTGTAAGGAGCTCCAGCTGCGGTCGTCCACAAGACCACCCTCTCTTGTCATTTTTTTTTTTTTTTAACATCATTTAGCACTGTAAGCATTCCTCTAAACACGTTCTTAGTGGCTAAGTCTCACACATTTCTCATTTTCTTTCTCTTTCTCCTCTTCCCCATGCAGATTCCTCCTCCTCTTCACCATCATTGTGTCTGTGAGCCTGAAACTTGGTCCTGGGTGGTCCTCTCATTTCACCATTCCCACCCTGAAATCTCACCCATGTCCATGGCCTCATTCACCCCCGATATAAACAACACAAACCTGATATCCAGATCTATATCTCCAGCTCCCATCTCTCTTCTGATCCCCAGACTTATGAAGCCACCTCTTATTCATCCTCTTAACCTTGGGTGACTCCCAGGGACCTCAAACTCAATACATTCAAGACCAAACCCATGTTCTTCCCCCTGTAATGTGGTTGTCCTCTACTGCTTCTTTCCCCCAGTGAATGATACCCTTGTCACTCAACCATGGCCAGGTGCTCAGGCAACAGTCCTCACAATGCCTCCTCTTTACCTCCGTGCCAAATCCTTTACAAAATGCTGTCCTTTTACTTCCTATGTAGTTTTCACTCGGCTTCTCTACATCTCTACCACCGTTAGTCAAGCTATCTTTTGCCCAGACTGCTTGGCCTTCTAACGTATTCTGCACCCACATTGTTTCTGCTTCCTTTCCCCTAACCTTATTGCTAGTCCAAGTGGAGTGATTTAAAAAAAAAAAAAAAATGCAGATCTGTTTGTGCCCCTTTCCTGCTTAATAGCCTTCAATGGCTCCTCCTCACCAACAAGGTAAATTCCAGAAGCCTCATACATGCTCCTGCAGGCTTGATCCCATGCTCCCTGGTGCTTCACCTCGCTTCTCTCCCCAGACTGCACTCATCATACTGGCCTTCTTTCAGTTTCCCCAATGCCACAGGGCCCTTGCACTAGTTGGTCTTTATGCCTGAGGTCTTCTCCTCCCCTAGTCAAGTTCTCATCCCTCAGTTATCAGCTCAAGCATTATCTGCCTCAGCGAAGCCTTGGCTAACCCCTGGACTTGATTTAAGTCCTTGAATCATGATTCAAGCCCTTGAATCATAATCTCCCTCTTAACCAGATCCCCAGGTATATGTATAACCACATCAGAGACTTAATACCTAAGAGATTTAATACCTAATAGATACTATATTCTCTAGTCTAAGGGTAAGGGCTAGAAAGGAGTGTGCAGATAGTCTCAGCCAGGAAATCCATTGCCTCTTCTCTCCACTGAACCACACACTTCCAATTTGTCCCCTCTGTTCAGAAATTTCCCAGATATGGGAACTCTTCTAATCCATTAAGCAGCTTCCCACTGCTCTTCTACCCTAACTCATTTCAGTATCTCTTTAGGGTTTACTTTGGTGTGTTCACAGCCAACATTCCTTGGAGATTCAATTGTGCTGTGTCTGTCCTGGAATTATATATAACCCCTCACCTTTATGTGGCACTGGGTCATTCACATGCATTATCTTGTTACAGCCTCACAACCCTGTGAGATCATTATGATCATTCTCCTACTAAAGGTAACACCAGGACTCAGAAGGACTGAGAGGAGCTACCTGCATGCACGCAGGTGCATGGCAGACCTGGGACTTGCACTGAAATCTCGGACTCTTTCTGGCTTGTTCTCTCAACATTCTTTCTGGGAGATGATGGAGAATAGCCGTTATATCGTCAGCACACAAGGGTGAATTTGGGTGACCCTAGAATCTGGGAGTTTTCTTTTGAGAGTGAAATGAGAAAGAAGGAGCCAAAAATGGAGAAGACAAGGCATTGGGGGAGGCAAAAGACTCAGACTGTGACTGAAGTTTGGGGTGCCTCTAATCCAGTCACGGTGCCAAGATGTCATCTGGGGAAAATACAATGGAAGCCATGGATCTGTGGCTTGGACTTTTTCCCTGTGGTAAGTGGCTGCAGTGATCTCCCATCTAAGCCATGGCTTGTCATTGTCACCAATGCTTTGGGACTATGGACTAACAGCACATTGCATTCACAAGAGGACCTTTGGCTCCTCTAATAAAAAGTTTGTCTAGAGGACGGTCAGCAGGAGGCCTAGGAAGGGGGGCTGAAGGAGCCAAACCTTCTTGCCTTAACCTAAGGGAGTGGGCACCCAGGCCAGCCACCAGCACTGTCCAGTTGGCCAGAGCCGTGCTGTGGCACCATACGAGGACAGGCCTTCACTGGGAGTGATCTCTTCAGCTCGGCATGTTTCAGGGCTCTTGTGAACCCGACCTCTCAGCACCTCTCTATTGACATCATGTGGCAATGAAGTCTTGCAGGAAAGGACCCCAGTCAGTTATCAGTGTCTGCCTTCTGGGAATGCTAGGATCAGACTCTTCTTGGTGCTCTCATCCCTGGGGCCTCAGCTCAGATATTACCTCCCCAACGTCCTGTCCAAAGTCTCCTTCAATGGTCTCTCCCTCATCCAATTAGTCCCTCACATCACCCTGTTTATTTCCATTACCAGCAACTGTCAAATCTGTGGCAGGTTTTTTTTTTTAATTTATTTTAACTGACTCAGTTTTATTCATCCCATTCCACAATGCGCCTTCAGAACTGTGCTTGGCACATCGTGGGAGCTGAAACCCACCGAATGAGTTGTTATTTTCAATATCAAAATCTCCCCCCAAACCTAAGGTGTGTGTGCCCACCAGTTTAGGCAAGGGGCACCAGGCTTGGCCCCTCCCCCAAGCACCCAAGAAGCAGAGTCAGAGAACCAGATAGCAGGGCTCACTCAGGCCCAGCTCTTTCCAGCTTCCTGTGGGGAGGAGCCCTCAGGCCTCTCCCAGACCTCCACATTCTCGGTGATCCATGTCCTGCCCTCACTCTCAGCCAGCAGTGAGGCGCTTATGTTCTAGAGTCAAGAACCACGACAAGAAAGGGGCTCCGGGCAGCCCCAGGTTTCAGCCAGCTGATTCTCTGCGGGCCATGTTTCCAGAGGTGCGGTGATCAAGAATCTCCCCACCACAGGCTAAGACAGAAGAGTCCAGTTCCTCCCTGCCCCTGACAAAACAGGGAATACTATTAAATATAAATAATTTATACAAAATGGCTCGTACAAAAAGCTGTGGGAGGGGTAGGGACATCTCTGTGAGAGACTGAGATGACCAGAAAGGGAAAGATGCCCACACCTCTCCTGGTCCTTAAAACAGAGCCCTCCGGAGGCAGCCCAACTCCCAGCAGGGGGCTCTGGCAGGCAGAAGAGAGGCAGAACAGGGCCGAGGGGGGCTCAGGGGGCCAGGCTGGAGAGCAGAGTGGTGAACTGCAAGGCCTGCCCTGCCAGTGCCGCCACACACTGCGCCATCTCTTGGGCCGCAGGGTGGGACGGGTAGCCCAGGGCAGCCCCTTTGACAGCCAGGACGGTGGCCCGCAGTGCCTGGCCCAGTGCTGTCCCTGCAGCCCCAACCTGGGCTCGCAGAGGAGCGGAGGCTGCCAGCCGGCCCAGAGTGTCCCCAACAAACACCAGACGGTGAGCAGCCACCACCACCCGTTTGCCGTGGGGCACAAAGAGGCGTGGGGGCTGGTTGGCCTGGGTGCTGGATGTGAGGGCCGCCACGGCAGCCTGCAGGGCTGAGTAGTGGCTCTGGCACTGGCCTGCATAGAAGTGCAGGAGCTGCAGGTCTCCAGTGGGCAGATCCAGTGGCTCCTCCGGGCATGGGGCCTCCTGATGGCAAGAGCAGTGGTTGATGGGCACGCCTGCTGCAGTGCTCCTTTTGCAGCCCCTTCCTCCCTCTTTCCCTTGCTCAGCTCCTCATTCTTTCCTTTCTGCCCGAGCTCTTTGCTCTGCCTACCACAACCTTTAAATTCTCATAGCCAGGGCTAGGAAAGTGCTGGGAGCAGATGACAGAGCAGTCTGGATTCAAACTAGTCTCTGAACTTGTTTCCTTAGCTCTAAAACGGGGCCTCTGGGACCACATTGTCCAGCATCAACATAATGCGAACCACATGTGTAATAAAGGTATTTCTAGTAGCCATGTTAAGAAAAGTAAAAAGAAATCAGATTTTCCCCCTAACTCCAGATATAAAAATTGTTGTAATCTCAACATGTAATCAATATAAAAATAACTGACGTTTCTTTTCACTCTAAGCCTGCAAAATCTGGTGTGCGTTTGGTTTATACGTACAGTGCCTTTCAATTCAGCCTAGCCGCATTTCAAGGACGCGGTAGCTGCACGTGGTCAGGGGCCACCATACCATATTGGATGGTGCCATTCCAGTGTCTGCTTCCCAAGGCTGCAGCATAGTTACTGCCGCAGCATGCAGCGAGAACTTAGAACGTTGCACACGGTGAGCACCACTCAAGTACTAACTGGGGCTGTGATTAGTGCTGACCCATGCAATGTGCTTATTAGCATGGGGCCCACACTTGGGATCTACCTGAGAAACGGTAGCTACAATGCTTAGGACCATTCTAGACAGTCAAGGAGACCACCTCAATTTCCTGAGGCCCAGAGAGATTAACTGGTGACTTCAGGGCCCCTGGCTTCTTACTGGTGGAGCTGGGATTAGAAGCCAGGTCTCTTAGGAACCCAGGAATTCACAGTTGGAAGGAGCCTCAGAAGTCACCTGGCCCAGCCCCAAATTCTGCTTCCCTGGCTGTTTGGTTTTCTGATTCTTCTCCAACACATTCTTTCCCCTCTTTCTGAATTCCTGATATCCTTTTCCAGGTTCCAGCTCCTTCCTGCTGAATTCTTGCTCCTCTCTATCCCAGCTCCGGCTCCCCGAGTTCTTACCCCCATCCTAACCTCCCTCCCTTGCTGCTTCCCCCAAGTTCCTGTTCCTCCTTCCTGTTCCCACAGGATTACCTGCTGCTCCGGAAGCCCCCTCTCCAGCAGTTCAGGATCCCCTGGGCAGGCTTTATCCAGGGGCCTACATCCCTGAGCTTTATCCATGCCCTGTAGGAGGGGCCAGGGTCTCAGTGCAGGGGTCGGGGAGCAGGGCAGGTACCCCCTTCCCTGTCCCTCTTTCTTCCCCAGGTCTCTCCTGCCATCAGAGGTTGTAGGTTCTTGATTCCAGGTCTGGGAGAGTTCTGGTGGCAGGTCAGATAGCTTGGGGACCCCAGGCTGGGTTTAGATGGAGTACAGCACCAGTACAAGTGGTGGGGCCAAGTATTGGGGTCCCAGGCCCTAGGGTGCAGGGCCAGTGGAGGAAGGGAGGAGGAAAGAAAGGGAGGGTCCCTCTGGTTACCTTGGGGGCATTCCTGGTGGGAGGGGAACTTACCTTCAGGTGGACATAGTCGTACTCTTCAGCCATTGGGATGCCCTCATACTCATTGTGGGGTCCTGCTGGATCGTCCTCTACCTCCCTGCCCTCTGGATCCTCCTCAACCTTGGGGCCCCCATAGCCCGGCAGGCGGGGTGGGGGTGGGGGTAGAGGTCGGTCCTGGATGCTGCCTTTCCGGCCTGGAGCAGGAGAGGGAGCGGGGGAAGGGCTGGGGGCCTCAGGGACAGGCAGGGCAGGCAAAGGGCGGCGAGACAGGCTCTCAGCTGAGGGCAAGCGGGGCCTGTGTGGGAGTGGGGGGCTTCTGGCTAGAAGCAGGGCCAAAGCGTCCAGGTCATTGGAGGCCGAGGCTCCTGGGGGCTCTGGAGAAGGAGGCGCCTCTGGTCCCAGCAGGGGCACATCGTAGATGCCCTCATCAGTGCCGCCACCTTCCCCATCTGCTAGCAGTTCCTCCGGCGCTTCGTACAGATTGAGCAAAGCTGAGGCCCGTTTCAGGTTGGAGGGGGCAGCGTAGAGGGGGGGCTCGGGTTCCCGGCCCCCTTCCCACTCCAGATCTGCTTCCAGCTCTGATGGCAGCTTTGGGGCCAAAGGCACATCGTAGGGAGCTTCATCCTCTCCAGGGGGCTGCAGGGCACCCTGGGCCAGAGGGCGGCTGAAGGAGGCAGGGGAGTCGTAGGGACCATTGGAGGGAACTCGGAGGGCCGTGGGGGGCACGTCATAGACCTGGAGAGGGAGCCCAGCCACCAGTTATTGTCAGATTCAGCAGGGGACACCCTCCCAGAGTCCTCTGCTCCCTGCCCAGCATATACATGGGTGTCTAGCTCTCACCTCCAGGGCGTCTCCAGGGGCGGCTGTCTGGGTCCCACTCCCTCTGGGGACCTTGTAGATGGGATCGGGGGAGGGCAGGCAGGGTCCGGCCTGAGGTCCTACGGTAGGACAGGGCCGAGCTGGGGGTGGCACCACATATACCTGGGGGATCAAAACAGATGGAAGGGTCAGGAGTGGGGACCAGAGAAGCAGAGAATGTATGCCATAGAGGAACTTATACCCTTTCTGGCCCCCATCCCGTGCCCATGGGGAGACAGAGCCCAGGGAGGGTTGGCAGACAGGTTTCACCCAGCTCTGGGTCCATGAAGAGCTGCAGTCTCAGGGCTCGCCTTGCCTCCACCCTGCTGCAGGCACCAGCAGAGGGGAACGGGTCTCTTCTGGCTTGGGGTGGGGAGGGCTCCAGCTCTCACCTCCTGGTCCTCATTGCTGTGCTCTGGGGCTGGAGATGGTGAGCCAGGCTGGGGTGCTGGGCCGGCAGGAAGGAGCTTCACTCTGTTGGCGGGCACAATGCCCTGCTGGCCATGCAGCGAGCAGAGGCACCAGCCATCCAGGCCACCAGCGCCCTCCCTTTGCAGGACCCGGAGGACATCCCCTCGGCGGAAGGATAGCTCCTGGGGGGACTCAGCGGTGTTGTCGTACAGTGCCCGGGCCAGCTGGGCCTGGTGGGGGAGGCGGGAGTGGGGAGAGGGGTCTCACACACATAGCAGGTCCCTTGCTCAGAAATATCACAGAGCTCCCCACATCCCTCAGGCTACAGATCTGAACTGACTCAGCCCTTACTGACTGGGTCCTGCCTTGTCTCCAGCTTCATCCCCTGTTCTCTTCCTCTTCCTATCTATTCCCTGAACTAGAGAGATTCTTTCCCACTTCAGGGCCTTGGCACTTGTGGTTTCCTTTACTCTTGCCTTGACTCATCGCCTGACTGGCCCTTTTTCATCCTTCAGTTCTGCTGAAGTGTCTCCTCCTCAAAGAGGGCTTTCCTTCATTCTTCTTCCTACCCAACTCTGTGTCGGTCTTCACCATTGTTTCCTTCATCAGACTTTACATTATTTGCCTACTTCATTTCTTATTGTCTATCTCTTCCCTTACCCTGTAAGCTCTGGGAGAACAGAACAGGGACTGCTCTATTCCTGGCCCCTGCCAACGGGCTTCACCTGGAATCAGGTCTGAAGGAACATGCGTTGCATGAATTCCCTCCAAAGCTTCGTGTACATGAGAAAGACCCGCTAAGGTTTGCCCGAGACTCTCCTTCACCTTCCCTGTTTCCCAGTCAGCATCCCCCACAAGCAGAAGTTTAGACTGAATGGCAGCAGAGACCCAGCAATCCGCGAGAGACTGGGAAAAACCCAGCACAGACAGTGCCTAGGCATAAAAAGGAAGAAAACAGAAACTGAAGCAACTGTTTTGTTCTCAGTCTCTGCAAAGAAGGTTCTATCAGAGGAAGCTGAGGTTACCATGGAGAGGAGAAAAGAGTATACACTCTACTGTGTGTGTGTTTGGGGTGGCCGGGCAGGGAGGGTGGGACTGGCAGATCAACCAAGAGCAAACATTTGTCAGCCTGTTTCCAGTACTGTCTGGTAGGGACAGCTAAGCTTTGTTGCTTTGAGATCCACTTGCTCAAGTGGAAAAGTCACAGATAATCAAGTGAAAATTATGTATCCAGACACTTTGCAAGTCTTTACACTAATCATCTTATCTCATTTAATCCTAAAACACCCTTATGAGGATGGAGCCATCATTATCCCATTTGGAAAGGTGGCTGGGACATAGAGGGTAGGACTCTGCCCCCAACAGAGAGCTGGTGCTGCTGGCAGAAGTGACTTGAACCCCAGGCTGTTTGACTCCAGAGCCAGTGCTCTTAGTCACCCGCTTACTGCTTCTCCACCATCACAAACATGAGGTTCTACTTTCTTCTTTTTCTATTAGTGACTTAACCTCTTGGTTAGGTAGAATCCATGACTCCAATATGACTCAAGCACATATGAAGTCTTCGTTCTACCCGATTTCCCTTTGCTATTCAGCTCTCATGGGGCTCCGGTCCCATGTTGCCTTTGATAGAATCAGGCTTCCACCACTCACTGTACTGGAACATGTTCTGGTTGGGTTGTGCTTGCCAGGTGACTGTGCCTGCTGGCGGGCTCCCAGGCGATGGTGGTGGACAGCAGGAGTTAGGCATCACCGAGCAGGTAATCCATGTGCGCTAATTCAGTAGAACATCTCAAGCTAAAGGTCTCTGGCAGGGGTGCATTTGGTCCCAGACCCTGGAGAGAAGGAGGCCTGGCTCAGGCAGCAAGAGTGCATGTTCCTTTCATGGGCATTTCCCTTGTGTGGAGGGGGGGTCCAGCCCTCTCGGCTGGGTGATTTTAACAACAAAGGACTTTTCCTCTTGCCTGGTTCCACACTCATCAAGCCATTTTCTGACTATATTTTGGCTTCTAAAGGATATTCTCCCACAGAAAGAAAACATGCTAACCAGATGGCACAAATTTCTGGTTACCTCAGCACTTTTCTTTCTAATTGTTAATTAGAAATTAGTGTTTTGGGTTAGGCGGGGGGGGGGGGGGCGGTGAAGAGCACAGTTCTGAGGCAGACAGACCGGGGCTTCAGTCCTGGCTCTGTCCCTTTCTAACTGCATGACTTTGGGCAGGTTGTTTGACCTTCCCAAGCCTTCGGTTTCCTCCTTTGTAGAATTCCGTGGCCATATCCAAATATCCATTTCTGGATAATAACAGCGCAGGGTTATGGTGAGGTCTGGAGGAGATAATGCAGCAAACCACCAGGACAAAGCTTAGGACCCACACGGGGCCTATATATGCTCAACAAATATTAGCTACTATTAGGATCCTGTGAGTTTGATGAATGTGAATGCCACCCCCCACCTCTAGGTACAAAGAAAAATTTGCCTCCTGGGACTACAAAGCTGACCAGCTGACCTAAGCTAGCCTTGAGCCATCATTTTTATGTCAGAGTACCCCTCCCTGTTTTCAGGACCTCCCCCTCTCCAGGCTCTGAGTTCAGGTCTTCTCACCATCATACAGACTGAGGAGCTAAAATGAGTTTGGTCTGAGAAGGAGTGAAAACTGAACTCGCCCTGGGAGTATGGGAGGATGTCAGGAGCCATGCTTCTCGTCTTTCCAGCCTCACAGTCCTCCTGCCCAGAGTACCCATTCGGAAGGCACCAGAAAGCAAGAGGCAGCCTCGCTTTCCCCGGAAATCACAGCATCTAGGGAAGGGTGGAAAGGGGACAGAGTTGCTTGGACTCAAACTGTAAGGTGTGCAGGGCAGAAAGCAGAGGTGGGCTGTGGAGAGCTCCTCCTAGTGTTAAGGTTTGAATTCTGTCCCAACAGGCCAAACTTCTGGGCCTCACCATTTCAGGAACTCAGGCCAGAGCTGTTGATAGACTGATTGATGACGGGTGTGGCCACCCTGCTCTACCCCCTCCTCAGGGGCCCAGCTGACTTGTGAGGGAGTGGCTACCTTAACTGGGGGGTGGCAGTGGGCCACAAGCTTTCTGGGAGGCCTCCTCCCACCCTCCCATCATGCCAGCTGTCTCCTCCCTTTGTCCCCAGTCCCCGGAAAGTGGCCAGAGGCTGGCTGACATCACCTCTCCTCCTCCCTCTATTTTCTCTCTCTCCGTGCCTGATCTCCCTCTTTAGCTTTATTTCTCCCCTTTCCTCCATTCTTCCTCTACAGAAGGGCCTCTTTGGCCTCTCCTATTTTCCTGTAGCCACCTCCATTCCTTCACCCCCTCCCAACCTTTTTACTTGCCTCCCAATCACAAGCCCCTGCCAACCACCGGTGGCCATCTGTTCCCGCCCCTAAAACAGCAGATAGGACTCGGGCTAGGCTTGCCCCCTCCCCTCCATCCAGGGGCAGCCTCTAGAAAGAAAAAGAGGAGAATGGGGAGGGGGAGGAGAGAAAGGGGAACCTAGACCCAGAAGGAGTTAGGGAAGGGGAGTGAGAGGGAGAAAGGGAAACAAAAGCAAGGGCGGGGGGTGAGGACACAGCCTCTCGGAGGAGAAAGGGCCCAGGGAGAAAGACAAAGAGAAGGCAGAAATAAAAGTGACAGGAGTGCAGGGCAGGCCGTGGAGGCCTATGGCCCGCAGCCTCCTCTCCCTGGTGGACTCACCGACGTGGCTATGGCCATGGCCTTGGCCTCCCGCGCGGCCTGCTTCAGGCCAAGCTCGGTTTCGCTGATTTCACCAGCGGCCGCCCCGCATCATGGAGGCGGCCCCCGGCTGCGGCGCCTGAGTCGTGGCCTCCGCGGAGGTTGGAGGAGGAGAAAGAAAGCCCACAAAACTCCCCAAATGGGAGGCAGCTTGGCCGGGCAGGAGGAGGAGCGGGGCGGGCCGGGGCGTCGCTGCGGGACCTCATCCAAGGGCGCGCGCTCCGTGCCGTCCCGGGGGCCACGGGGTTGGCCAGGCCGCCGGAGCCGCCCGCCCTAGGCCGCTGAGGGACCCGGGGTTCGCATGGGACAAAAGCTCCCTCCCAGGGCCGGGCAGGCGAGGAGGCGGGAGCTGGGGCAGTGCTCGACGCCTCGCTCGGGACGGCCCCGAGGGCTGGGAGAAGCCGCCGGGGCGGTTGGGCTGGACGGGCGAGTTCAGGGGCCAACCGTCCCCAGCTGGGGGCCGCGGCGGAGAGTGGTGCCCCCAGGGCTGTGGTCGGGGAGGCGCGGCTGCGAGGGGGTGGGGCGAGCGAGCACGGAGACGTTCGCCCCTTTTCAGACTCGCCCAAGTTGGCAGAGGGAGGCCAGGTTGGCGCGGGAGGCCTGAGAGCGTGGCTGTGGGGCTGCGTCGCCGGTGGAGCTGCGGGTCGGCCCAGACACTCGCACGCCCGGCGGCGAGGCGGGTTCACACTCACGCACACTCGCCCTCTGCACGCCCGGGACTCAGGGGGCGCCGCGACGGAACCTCGCTCCCCGCACGCGGGCTCGGCCCGAAGGAGGGGGACGGCCTTCCCCACGCCGCCGCGGGGCCCACCCGCGCGCCCCCACCCCTCGGCCTGCTCACGCGCACCCGCCGCAGGGCCCCTCGGCGCGCTCTGGAGCTCGAGGCAGCTCCCAGGTGGCTCTGGGGACGGAGAGAAAGGCCACAAAGCAAAGGAAGCAGCAAAGAGAAGGCGAAGGAGGAGCAGGGGCCAAGGGTCCAGACTCGCCTGGAGGGGGGCCCGGAAGGGGGGGCACTGAAGGGGCTGCGAAGGCTGCGGGGGTCGCGCGTGGCCTTCGGGCTCAGTCCCCGCGCGCGCGGCTCCCCTTCCCTCCCCTTCCCGGGCTCCCAGCTCCCTCTCTGGGTAGCTCCTTCCTCCACCCCTCGGGCCCTCTACGCCGCGGCGCGGGGCTCAGTCCTGGGGATTAAAAGAAAGGAGGGAGGGGGAAAAGGGAGGGGAAGGGAAGGGGCGGAGGAGAAAGGAGGACGATCCCTCCGAAGGCGGGTGTTGAGTTTCAGCTCGGGACCCTCGGGCCAAACCGCGCGCCCCCTCCCGGGCCCGCTCCCCGGCGCCTCCTGCTCCCGACGTCGCGGCCGACCTCCGGTGGTCTGGTGAGCTCCTTCCTGGGAGCCTCCCTCACCCAGCCGCGCCCCCGCTCTGCCCCGCGAGCCCCGCGCCTCTCTCTGCGTCCCTTTCATGAGCCCCACATCTGTCTTTCCCGTGGGAGGGAGCGCGCTCCTTCCTCCTTTCTGGGGTCCTCAGCCGAGCGTCTCTTCTGCCTTGGCGTTGCCTCAGCAGCGGTGACAGGGTTGGCCAGCCGCTCCTGGAGGGGATTGGGCGGCGGGGGGGAGGTCTGCAGCTGGACATGGATTCGGGCCCTGGCAGAGAACAGGAGCCTGGTCCCAGAGCTGCAGGCGGGCGGGTGGTGCCGCCTCTTACACTTTTCTGCCAGTCTGGGCCTGCCCCCACCCCCTTTCACTCTGCAGCCTCCGGAGCAGGAGTGGGGACTGTGGGCACAACAGGGCAGACCTCTTTCAGAGGAGCTAGGATCACTGAAAGGACAGAGTACGGGGGTTCCCACATCTCTTTGGTGTGCTGTTTCCCTCCAGCTACCCCCATCTCTTGCATCTCCCTTTTGGGGGCACACCTCAAGGCCTCTTAGGCTGGAATGGAGCCTGCCTTCTTCCATTTTTGAGGTTCCTGGTGTTGAAAAAGTGAGCTGCCATACAGGATTGAAAAACTGTGTTAGATTTTCAGTGTTTACTTTTAACAAATTAACACTTCAAACACATAAAACAGACGATGACTATGTATAACCTAATTTGGAGATAACATCAGAAGTCTAATTTAAGGCCCTTTGTGAACCTGAGGCCTTGAACAGGTGCTCCCCTCTTTCTCTCCTCACATTACACAGGCCCACACATCCAGGCATTTCCTAGCAGGGGAGGGGGCCACCAGCCCTGTCTCCCTTTCCCTGTCACCTAGGACCTGTGAAGAAATCCTATGCATAGGGGAGAAGTAGGGTGGGTTAGGAAAAGATTCTGGGGTGAGCGTGGGGATGGGCACTACAGTATTGGTGCTGGACTTGGCTCACAGACCTGAGAATGGGCCTGGGAATTATAAATAGACTTAGACTCCTTAGGATGGTAGAGAAACTTAGAAATTTCCAGATGGATTTGTAGGGAAGGAGAGCTCCACATCCCAGCTCCAGCCCAGTCCAATCTCCTCCAGACCCGAGTCCTGGGGGTGCCTGGCTGCCTGGAACACAGACATTCAGATGCTGGGGAGTGACTTGCTTTGCTCCGCCCGGGGACTGCCAAGAGTAAACTGGGGCCAAGATGGAGGCGGGCAGGAAATCCAATTCCCAAAGATGAATGTTCAGAGAGGCACAAGGAGAAAGAGACAGTGGCCGAAGAGGCAGGACTAGGCAGGAAAGAGGGGCAGGCAGAATGGTGGTATGGGAGGTGGGCTTTGAGGCTCACTGCCTGAACTCAGTGCCCAGGGCAATAAATGTAGGTGAGGGGGAGCTGCTGAGTACAAACCTGCAGGAAAACAACACTGTGCTTCTCGGAGGCCCAGGCATGAAGGGAGCCAGTCACACTTAGGAATGAATCCCCAGTTTATTAACTGTGCGACCTTGGTCCAGTTATGTAAAGTCTCTGAGTCTCAGGTCCTGATCTGCAGCAGTGTCTTTGGTGAAGAGCAAAAATATGTAAAATGCCTATAGCACAGAGATCTCCCTCCATGGCTTTTCCTCACCTTGGCTCCCTGGCTCCACACCCCCCCCCCCCCCCCCCCACCCCGCCTCCCACTGTCCTTTCATGAAAACGGAAAGTGTTTCTTTGTGGAGGCCAGGAGGAGCCTTTTCCCCGTCCTTATCTCATCTCTGCCTCTCCTTTGCAGGGGTTTAAGGCAATTCTACCTTGTTCAGGGAGAGCTCTGGGCTCCATGTGAGGTTGGGCGGAACCCAGGCTGGGCAGTTAGACCCGGGGTGGGCGGTGGGCGGTGGGCGGCTGCCTCAGGTAGCTAGGCCTCCACTTGAGGGCTTGCCTGGGCCATATCCCAAGGGTAACAGGGAAGGAACCCTTCCATCTGGCTTTCTGGGCCCCAAGTTCTCCCTGCTTCCCAGCAGGGCCAACTGCTGGTTTCTCCCATCCCTTATCATGACTATTCTTGCTCCTCGTGCTGCTCAAAATGCAGGTACTCAGGGCTTCTTCCAGTTCTCCTCTCTTGGGACCGCACAGCAACTAGATTACCTGAGTTCTAATGCTGTTTCAATACTTAGTGAACTTGGCAAGACCTCTTGGAGCCTCTGGTTCCCTGTCTGTAAAGTGGGGATAATAATTAAATCCAGGCTTTTTGTGAAGATTAAGAGATTCCTGAGAACAGTGCCTTGCCCTGCTGTTAAATGTTGGATAAAAGCAACTATTATTATTGCTATTTGAGGCCAGCCCCATGGAGGCAGCAGCAGGTCAAAGACACAGTGTGTGTCCTTGAGAAACTCACATCACAGAGACCATGCTTGAATCCAGTCAGGACCTTGAAATAAAATCCAAACGCTCTGTCACAACCAGTAAGACCCTCTGCGATCTGGCCACTGCCCACCTTGTTACTTTATCTCATCCCGCTCTCCCTTGTCCTTTGTTTTCCACCCACATTGTCCTCTCTAGCTCGCAGATACTTCCAGCTCTTTCCCACGTCTAGGACTCTGTCTGTCCTGCTGCCTCTGTCTAGACCACTCTTCCCCCACTTGTTTTCCATCGTCATGTCAAATTCCTAACCCTCAGAAAGCCCTTCCCTGGCTTTCCAAGTCCGAGAGGCACCCTCCTTCCATTCCCCTCAGCCTCCTATCTCAGAATGCTGTTGCGTTTTCTTCATAGCACTAATGATTATCAGACATGATCTGGTTTCCTTGTTTATTATCTGTCTCCTAAAACGTAAGCTTCACAAGGCAGAGATCTTATCTGGCTTGTCCTCCTCTGTCCTCATAGCATTCAGAATAGTGCCTGGTCTCTACTGGCGCTCAGTAACTACCAGCTGAGTGGATGAAGGAACAGGGCAGCTGTGACCCTAGGACAAATCTGAGTAAGCCCAGGGCTTCCATGGGTGCCACCAGCACTGGGCTGAGGGGAGAGAGTTGTGGGGCTATTTGTCCAGTGCTCCCAGATTTTCCATGTGTCTCCCAGGCCAGACAAGTTTCTCTCTTATTCCTTTTTTTTTTTTTAATTCTCTTTCTTTCTTTCTTTCTTTTTTTTTTTTTATTTTTAGATTTTATTTATTTATTTGACAGAGAGAGATCACAAGTAGACAGAGAGTCAGGCAGAGAGAGAGGGGAGGAAGCAGACTTCTTGCGGAGCAGAGAGCCCGATGGGGGGCTCGATCCCAGGACCCTGGGACCATGACCTGAGCCAAAGGTAGAGGCTTTAACCGACTGAGCCACCCAGGTGCCCCAATTCCCTTTATTTCTTAAAGACTCGCTTACTTATTTGAGGGGGTGGGCAGGGAGAGGAAAAGAATCTCAAGCAGACTCCCCACTGAGTGTGGAACCTGACATGGGGCTTGATCTCAAGACCCCTGGGGAGATCATGACCTGAGCTGAAACCAAGAGTCGGACACTTAACTGACTGAGCCACCCAGGCGCCCCACACAAGGTTCTCTTTGAAGGCAGGCTCCCAAGCCTAAGCATCTTCGTAACTACAGGTGATACCACAGATAACAAACCACCAGTACCATTATCGCTACCTAATCAGGGCGCTGGAGGGCCCCATTGCTGGCTCACAGGCAGGTTGTGATCCAGGAGGTAGCCCCCAGGGCCGAGGACAGTATGTATGGATTTACCGGTCAGGAGAAGTATTTCAGCATTTTAACTGCTGGTGTGGGGCCTTCCCATCAGGCATGTGCCAACAGGCTTGTGAAGACCCTGCTGAGTCCTGTGGTTTCAGTGGTAGCTGAGGTCCAGAGTGGCTGAGCTTGTTGGTGCTTTTGTGGTCAACCAGGTTACCCTCTCAAAACCGAAAAACAAAACAGAACTAAACCACAAGAAAGTCTACAAATGAGGAGAAAGGCCCAGAGAGGGTCGAAGGTCAAGAAATGACCAAAGACAGGGGTAGGACTTCAAGGCAGCAGGGCTGTCTTTCTGTGGAAGGGCAGGACAGCCACATTCTAGCTTCTTGAAAGCCCCCAGGGCCTCATGGTGGGGATACTTTCCATCCCATCTCCCCTGCCCTGCCCTGCTGGGTGCTGATCCCTCCTCCCAGGGGCTCTGTCAGGCCCCTCTGGCTGTGGGGCCATGCCCAGGCAAGTGAGGACAGGTGTGAGGTGAACTTTCCTATGCTTCCGCCTTCTGCATTCTTCCCATTGTCACCCCGATCTCCCCACACCCCCAAGGATTCCCTGGAAGCTGAAATGACTCAGGGATTCCAAAACTAGTTCCCCCAGGAGGAAAACCCTCTGGAAAATGTTTCTCATGGCAGGGAATCACCCAAAGGAATCCCACAGAGCGGCGAGGAGATAAGGACAGAGGCTGAGCAAACCGGAGGGGTGGGGTGCATGTGACTCAGAGCCCAGGTTCTCAGGTCAGAGCCGATCACCACAGTGGGGGAAAGGCCAGCCCTGGGGGCAACCTAGTGCTCGCAGGGGCCTTCCCTCTGCCTCATAGGGCTTTCTTCAGGATGTCCTCGTACAGAGGGAAGAGGACACCCCAAAGGCCTCTCCTGAAGGGCAGTGTGGGTCTCTGGCAGCATCAACAAGCAGCTGGGATCACTGCCAGCTCTTTTGAGCACCCCCTCCTGGACAGGGCCAAGATGGGAAGATCTGGGTCAATATGAATCTCTGAGGGTCTCATTGGTTTGGGGGGCTCCCACAGGGATCCAGCTCTTGTGGAAGAGCAGTGGCCCCTCACAGCCTTTTCTGGGGTTAAGGGTTTCTCCAGAACCCCCAAAAGCCATGTGCCAGGCAGTGGGTCCCCTCCAGCAGGGCTGAGTGCCCAAGTAGACAGGAATGTCCCTGGCCTCTGGCAGGTTCAGGTGAGACCTGTCCTGGCCCAAACCTGGGTAAGCAGGAAAGCACAGATGGAGAGTGAGGAGGGGGAGGGCCTCTCTTCCATTTGCAGCTGACTAGGGGGTCAGCCCAGTGTGGCTCCTGCGTGCCAGGAGGTTAGATTTGGAACCGGTCAGGGCTGGGGTAAAAAGCCAGCTCTGTCCCTAACTATACAACCTTGGGTAGGTTACTAAATTTCTTGGGGTCTTAGTTGTGTCATCTGTAATATGGGGATACTAGTTTCCATCTCATCGTTTCATTGTAAGGATAAAATGAGCTGCTTCAGGTACAGGGCCTGGCCCTATCCTGGCACGTGACACAGAGGAGCCAAGGTCCCATGGCACACAGAAGCTAGAGGGTGTGGGGGAGCCTAGGGCAGACAGCAGGGGGACAGGAGTGGGTGATGTGTTCCTCACCTCAGTGCTTTTCCTAAGAGCTCCTGCTCCTCCAGCCACCACCTGTTTCCCCTAAACCCCCGCCTCACCCCCAGTTCCAGGTTTCCTCAAACCCACCAGAACAGCTTCTCCAATTCTCCAGGCCATCCCCCCAACCTGATCTCATCACTCCTCCGCTCTGGGACTGCTTTGCCCTACAGCATTTGAAGGATTCCTCCTCATTCTGCAGTTTAACTTATTCCTGGGTCCCTTTGTTTATTTTCTGAGTCCTTGGTTACTAGAAGAGTATTTTCTAAGGGAAAGCACATGCAAATCAGAAAATATCATTCTAGAGACCATGTCTGTGTATGAGTGTGTTGGGGGTGTGGGTCGTGGGTGAGGGGGATGAGGGGGATGGATGGGCAAGGATGGAGAGGAAAGGCTTGGAGGGAAGTAGGTGGCCTGCTCTCAGCACTGTGTCTCCCAGGAGGGGTGACCCCAGGCTGACTCATGTCTTCAGGGTCAGGCCTAGTTAAAGCACTTCTGAGCACGGATGCCCCCTCCTGGCCGACAGTGGCCCATGGAGCTGGGGGCGGGGCTGAGCTTGGGTGGACTTGCCCCATGACCCTAGACGGGCAGCTACCTGCTATGGCCCTTGTCCCCAGTGCCTTGGGAGTGGGGGTAGGGGCAGGTCCGTTCTGGAACTGGGATCTCCTGCTGGGCCATAGGTGAGGCTGTTAACAACCAAGCCCTTCCCCTTCCTGGCTTCACATCATTTATGCAATGGAAGCAACCACCCACATCTTCTTCCATCAGACCCTACACGTCCAACTGACAAACTGATGGGGTCAAGGCATTCCAGGCAGTCCTGTGGGGTTAGGCCTGCATCCCTGGCCCAGAGGAGATCAGGACAGGGTGGGATGGGGCATGGAGCAGCCACTGGAGTGGGTGAGGGGTAGTGGGTAATGGACAATGAGAAAGATGTCTTAGGTGATGGGGGTCCTAGATGTTGGGGTCATCGAAAGCGAGAAAGGGGTCAGAAAACAGAAGGGTTGAGGGTCAAAGGAGATAGAGGGAAATGTTCACTAAGCTGGGTGACCAGATGGCTGTCTGAGAAGAAAGGGAATGGTAGAGACAAGACCCTGGATGAGGGCATGGGAATGAGGCCTCTTGAAGACAGACCAGATGATGTTCCCTAATTTGGGGTACCAAGCCAACCAGGGGAATTCCCATAACACCAGTTCTCCAGTGCCCAGAATGGCAGAGTACTATTACTTTGACCCCACACCCAGAAAGCTGCAAAGAACAGATTTTCCCCAATAGGATCCCAAGGTGTGATGTGAATTACAACTTCCATGAATATAACATTTGAGCAGCTTTTGGAAACACTTTCAGGTTTTTTTTGGTTTTGTTTTGTTTTTTAATGTCAGGTCACTCCCTCCAAAAGGTCGTGGAAATAAATTTGAATAAACAAAACAGGTTTGCTGAAAATAAAACCAGGACGCCGCAGCCGCTCCAGTCAGCCTACTTCCACAAGGCCCCACCCGTCAGCCAGCGCGGCACTGTAGCTGGGTGAGCAGCATCAGACATGAACCAGGTGAGTGTGAAGGGGCCGCACAGGTGCTGAGATGTCGCTGAGGGTGGAGAGAGGCCAGGTTCCAGGGCTGGGGCTGGGGCTGGGGCTGGGGCTGGGGGCCAGGTGGAGCTCTTAGGGAACAGCTGGGGAGGGAGCACCCTGATTGTTTGAGAGCAGTTCTCTCATTGGCCTTTTCCTGTAGGTGATCGTGTTCTTGGTCATGGCCATGGGAACCCACAGCCTCAATTTTCGCATCCGGAAGGACTGCGCCCACTGGCCCAGCTGCTGCACCGGAAAAAGGCAGGACCCTGCTCACGAGTGGCTGAAGGGGAACACTGTGCTCAAGTTCCCCCGAGAGGCCACGGGCTTCACCCACCACCCAGAATCCTGCAGGGCCAGTGAAGATGGACCTCTCAACAGCAGGTCTATCTCTCCCTGGAGATATGAGTGAGTCTGCTGCCCCCTCGCGAATGCCAGCACATGGGCCATCAGGGCGTATGAGAGGGACTTGGGGGAGGGGTTCCATCCAAGTCCAGCCGGCCCACACCCCCTTTTATCTCAGAGAGGCCATAAAGGTAGAAGCCTCAGGCAAGGCCTAGTCTGGGTGCTAGCTCCCACTCTTAGTGGGTGACTTTGAGCTACTTCCTCAAGGTTTCAAAGCTGTTTTTTTTTTTCATCTGTAAAATGATGTAAGACACCACCCCCCACCCCAGGCCATTGTCTGTAAATGATGTAAGACCCCCCAGGCCAATGTGCAGATCAGATGAAATAATGTGTGTAAAATCTGTACAGGAAAGTTTGGTTCTCTCCTTTTCCTCTCTTCTTCTTCCCCCTCCTCCTCCCCCATCTCCTCCTCCTTCCTCTTCTGTCCCTACAATGGGACATGTTTTTCTAACTGAAATATCAGGGAATGAGGGTATGAAACAGGCACGAAGCACCCCAATACCCACTACCAGTGACCCAGTCCCTAGGGGGGCTGTAAGTGTACCAAGTTAGTGAAATCTTCCACTCTGAGGGTAGCCAGAGCCCTGGGCTGGTTTTCTTTGGTTATGGGCAGTCTTACTCTTCCATTCAGTGTGCCACAAAAATCCTAAAATTCTCTCTTGGTGCCATGATGTAACACGTATTAGGAAGCAGTAAATTTGGGACAATGACACAGAATATTAAAAATTAGGGCCTTAGGGATCCTTGTCTTGTGTATTCTTGGGGTGCCTGTGTTCTCGTTCTTCGTAAGTCTAATTCTGGCTTGGCCTTGGTTTTGGGGATGGTGGACAAGTTCGGTGGGTAGGGAGATGGTCAGCTTTGGGTGAGACCAGATCTCTGGTAGAGACTCCAGGTCATCATGCTTTGAAGTGGTCTCAGAAGTCTGGCTGGGTCCCGGGCTAAATCCAACAAGGCAGGGAGCCACTCTGGGAGGCTGGGTGCCAGAGGGCTGACCTGGCTGGGATCCAGACCCCTCATTTGGAGGCCATGAACCCCTGATGACTACTTGGCTGATCTTTCCGCAAAGTATTCTTTGCCATACTCGTCCCACAGGCTGCTCCTCAGGAAAAAGTTTATGACAGTTAAGTGTGGGACACCTGATCCAGCCCTCACCCCTCAGAGATTCATAATGTGCTCAGCATGTTCAAAGTTGCAAGAAGTCTGCAGAAGAGAAACTGTAAATTCAGCATTTCCCAAACTCATTTGGCCCCAGGCCCCTTTTCTTGTAGAGTACTTATTAGGGAACCCACCCTGGGAAAGGCGGCTCGAGCCGAGCCCCAGCTCGTGAGGGCTTGTCTGCATGGAGAACGGTCTTGCAACCCAGAGGCTGTTTCCTGCTAGCCTTTGGGAGGTCCAGACCTTTGGAGCGTCTACATTTCGAGTCTTGTTTTGGCCACAAAACCCTTTCAGAATAAATAAATAAATCTTACCATTCATACTTACCTGTGCTTATAGTAGATGCAGGCAAGTGTCTGGAAGGATATGCAGGCACTGGTCGACAGCGGCTCCTTCTGGGGAAAGGGACTGGTAGGGAGACTGACTGTCTTCACTTTACAGTGTTTCATACTTGGATATAAGAGCGATTTTTACTTTATAATAATAATTTTTAAAAGTCCTAAAAATGTAGTAACAATGACAAAAAGTAACCTCATGCTGGATGTACATGAGATGGAAGCAGCGCTTGTCTGGGGGGCCTCCACATGGCTCCGGGACCAGAAAACCATCCCTCCTTCCCTGCCCTTCACTACCGGTGGGGGAAAATAAATCCCAGAGAGGAGGGGGTGACTTGTTGAAAGTCACTCAGCAAGTGGGTACAAGAGCTGAGTGGGGGGGAGGGTAAAAGCTCAGTCAGGGGGGTCCCACCCTAGCCGCTCCCCAGTCCCATCCCCTGCCTGCCTGCCACGCCAGTCTCCCTCCAGAGTCTGACCAGTGCCTCCTCCACAGGTTGGACCGGGACTTGAACCGGCTCCCCCAGGATCTGTACCACGCCCGCTGCCTGTGTCCACACTGTGTCAGCCTCCAGACGGGCTCCCACATGGACCCCCTGGGCAACTCAGAGTTGCTCTACCACAACCAGACCGTCTTCTACCGGAGGCCGTGTCCCGGCGAGCAAGGCACCCGGGATGGCTACTGCCTGGAGCAGCGGCTCTATCAGGTCTCCTTGGCTTGTGTGTGTGTGCGGCCTCGAGTGACGTCCTAGTCGTGCTGCCCCTGCCCGGTATCCGGTCGGACCACCCGCCACGGCGAGCCAGGATGCCTGAGTGCTCAGCGCTTCCAAAGAACTACCTGGAGCAGCAAGACTGTGGGACAGGATCGGGGACTTTCGGGGGAACCGCACGTTTCACTTTTTAGAGTGGATGGGAAAAGTGGGGCGAAGCAGCAGAGAAGCTTATGGCCACGGGAAGAGGACCTCCTGGCACTTCCTCTTGGGAAAAGTCTTTAAGGCTCCAGAGACCACCTGTCTCTTCCTCTTCTCCCATCCCTAGCTGCCCTGGCACGGCACAAGCACTTTCTTGCTCCTTTCCCCTTTGCCAATGGAGAGCCCGTCATTTCATGTGTTCGTCCATCTGTCTACCTGTCCATCCATCCATCCACCTGTCCATCACTCAGTGACATCTACTTTGCACATACCTTGGTGCAGTTACTAGGCTCTGAGGAAGAGGCTGTTATTGAGCATGGAGAGACTTACCTTAATAAATAATCTGTATTCAAAATGGTCTAATTTATCTTGGCGTCCCCAGTGCCTGAACACCAGGCTCCCCAGCCTGGCTCCTTCTCTTCCCCATGGTCAGATCTTACCTACTACCCTGTCCTTCTGCCTTCCAGAGTTTCCGCTGTGGCCTCCCGTCCCTCCCCTTCTCTGGCTCCCTGGCCTACCCCTGAACACTGGGGTGGGGGTCAGGCTGCCCTCCTGGCATGCTGGAGAGACAGAGGCCCATTGAGGCACTACGGCAGGCACACAGCGCCACCTTGTCCCCCCAACAATCTGCCTTTGTCCTCACTCTTGGCTGCTACAGCCTGGGCCAGGGGGGTGCTGCCTGGGCCGGGCTCCAGCTCCCACCCTTTCTAAAAGGAAAAGGGGGAAAGGACAGCCAGGAAGAGGGGAATTAGCGGAGGGGGATGTAAACTTCTTCAGGCTTGGGTCCTTTGGGGGGCTCCTGGTCTAGCTCAGATTCTCAGCTTACCTCCCCGCTCCTCCCATTTTCTGTGTGGACCTCCTCCTTTCCCCCCTCCTCCCTGCTCTCCTTCTCCAGGCCGGGTTGGGCTCCAGCAACCAGAGGGCTGACCACTCCTCCCCGCCCCTCCCCTCCCCTCCCCATGTGCTTCCCGGGGTTGAGGGGCGGGGGCGATGCAGGCACCAGCAGGGGCACTCTGGGCAGCTGGGAGAAGGCCCGTCTGGCTGGACGAGGCTCCTTGGCTGCCCCTCGGCCGACCTCCCCGCTTCTCTTGCAGGCTTCTCCAAGTGCCTCCCTGCTTCTGTTTGCTTCCCCATCTCTCCAGGTTTCTGTTTTCCCAGTTCCCTTCTTAGGCCGGTGGCAGTGGGGGCTGTGCCTGGTGGGCCCCACGGAGATGCTCAGTGCTCGGGATCGCCGGGATGGGCTCCCTGCGGAGGGGGCAGCTGCGGGGCTCCAGGGCTTCGCTGTGGACAAGACTTTCCTCTCCTCTCTCAAAGGCATCCTGCTGGAAACCGAGCTGGTAACAGCCACCTCCCCGACCTGGCGCCTCCATCTCTCCCAGTATGATCTCACTCCCCTCTCTCCCTGCTCAGTGCTCTCACTGGGCTCACCCCTTGGGTGGTCTCCTTTCCGGGGCTCTCTGGACACCGCTCCTGTTCCAGCTACCCTGCCCTCCTTCTCCACCCGCCCTCGGGCTGCCTCTCCCTCTGAAGGCCCTTACAGCAGCTTCAGCAACTGCAGGAAGAGCTGAAGTTAGAACACGACTTTATCTGCGTCTACTCCCCGTGAACACCTGCTCTCGGGGCAGGATCTTCCCCTGTCACTTAGCAAGACCTGAGTGTCATCCTAAGTCCGTGTGTATGTGTCAGTGACATTGCCAGAGCTGAAGGGACCCTTAGTCCACTGTGGAACTACTGTCTTCTAAATCTTGTCTCTTGGTGTGGAGCCAGACGGCTGGTGTGTACCCTGTACCCTGGGCTTTCAGCAGGACACCTCTTCTATGGGTTCCATAGAATGGTACCCCCTGGAGGGGTGCAGCTTGGTCATACAGCTGGGGTCCTGGACACGGGGAGCTGGGAAGCTGGAGATTGCCCTCGAGGGGCCAGTGCCCTGGAGTGTGGCTCCCGCGACCAGGGCTGGGGAGACTGGCAAGGATAGGTGTTGGGGGCGGCCTGAGGAAGTTTCCGAGGAGGGGAAGGCAAAAAAATCTGGCTAGTCCTGTGTCCCCTTCCTGGCAAGCTTCACACCCCCGGGTCCTGCAGGCCTTGACCTTCGTCATCTTCATCTGCTTCACGGCCTCCATCTCCGCCTACATGGCTGCAGCGCTGCTGGAGTTCTTCATCACGCTCGCCTTCCTCTTCCTCTACGCCACCCAGTACTACCTACGCTTCGATCGGCTGAACTGGCCCTGTCTGGTGAGGGACTCTGCCCCACCACATTCTGGTCCCTTACTTCTTGAAGGTGAAATTTCCCTTTTCCCTCCCAGCCTCTCTCCTTTCCCTGGGTCAGTACGGGGCCCAGCTCCTACACAATCACTTAGAGCTGCTCTCCCACTCACTGAAGCTCCCACCCCAGCCCAGGCCCTGCCCTGGCCCCCTGGTCGGCCTGCTCCAGCTCTGCCCACCTCCCCCTGGCCCAGGGTCCTGGCTCCTAGTTCTGGCCACTCTGCATTCACCTGTATCCCTTCCCTGGCTCACTCGTGCTCTCTGTATCTCTTCCAAGTGCTTCATATCGTGCCCAGGGGTCTCTCCATGTAGGGATTCACAGTGCCTGAGGGTAAAGTCACTGACTGGCCTGGAAAACCTCAGGATGATGTTCTCTTGCCTTCCGACTTCCTTTTGACCCTGGTCCCCCTCCCCCCCATCCCCCAGGACTTCCTCCGCTGTGTCAGTGCCATCATCATCTTCCTGGTGGTCTCCTTTGCAGCTGTGACCTCCCGGGATGGAGCTGCCATTGCTGCTTTTGTGAGTCCAGCCCTACAGAGCTCCCCAGGCCCTTGGGACCCCTGGCTGGTGTTTGCACACCACTGGTGCCTCCCCACAAGCCCAACCCAGGGCTCTGGTTCACACAGTGCCCCATCCCGCCCACCTCCCTCTCCCTTGTATGTGATGGCCGGCGGCTTTCTCTGTGTCATCCCAGCTCCTACACACCTACTCCCACAGGTGTTTGGCATCATCCTGGTTTCCGTCTTTGCCTACGATGCTTTCAAGATCTACCGGACCGAGATGGCTCCCAGGACCACCCAGGGTGAGTGTCTGTGCCATGGGGAATGGACGTGCCCCCTTCCCCCCGTGCCCCAGCTACCTGATCCTGATATGCCTTCCCTTCCTGGCTCCATATTCACAGAGGACCAGCAGTGACCCTGAGCTAACTGGCTCCTGGGCCCAGCCAGACAAAAGGAACAGAGCAGCCCAGACACATTTCCTTTGGATTCCCTAGCCTGCAGCCTAATATCCCCCAGCCAGGCCTTCAGGGATGGAGTCTGGCCTGAGAAGTCACCAGGAACTTATCTGTGGGGCTCAGTGCTCTGAGATCTGGCCCCCGATGAAGCTCTACCGGGAAGGGGGTGTTTTGGGGAGGGAGAGCAGGAAGAAGCTGATCATTCCCAAATTAAAAGATTTGAATCCTACTGGTGTCTTTTTCTTCCCCAGGAATTAGGCAGGTCAGGAAAGCCAGGGAGTAGTCACAAAAAAGCTGCCTGGAGCAGGTCATGGTCCCTTCTCTGCAACCAGGTCTGAGCCATGAGGAAGTGGGACTGGACTGAAGGTGCTGAAGACTTCCTTCCACACCACACTTCCTCTCTACGATCTGTGTGTGCCACGCTGCTTTGTGGTGGGCCTGCTGGTTGGGCTCCCAGAGTCCTGTGTCTGAGAAGGCTCAAGCCTTCCCCACGTGAGTGCCCACCAGCCGCACCTGTGCACACAGGTTTCTTAGGGTTTTGGAACCAGGTGCTTGCCTGGGGCGTGTTTAGAGCTCCCCCTTGTGGTGTGGGGAGGACTTGGCCCGCAGACCACAGGAAAGAGGGCAGCTTGTGGCACCAGATGAAGGCAAAAACCCTCTAGATACTTGCTCTGGAAGAGCTCTTAGATATCAGCAGGTCCAATGCCCTCATTTCACATAAGAGGAAACAAGCCCAGTTACAGGAAATGACTTCTGCACTTGTGACAGAGCTGGGACAAGAACCTAGCTTGCCTAACACCTATACAGGTGATCAGGATATCGTACTGAGCTCCCGGTAGCTCAGAAAATAAATGGCCCAGCCTCATCTCCAGCTCCCTCCACCAGTGGGTCTACTCGACCAGCTTGCCAGCAAGCAAACATTTTCTGAGCATCTCCTCCCTATAGACCCTGTGCTGGGCCCTGGGGGATTCACAGGTGACAGGAGGGCCTGTCCTTGGGCATTCATACCCAGGGAAGGTGACAGGCTAGTGAAGGATGGTCATGACTGCCCACAGCGCATGCTAGGGGAGGGTTGGGCTGGGCTTTTTGGAGAACAGACACTGCTACAGTACAGGAATCAGCCCTGCCTGGCCCATGACAGCCAGGGTACTAGGGATGTCCCTGCTCACCCACATGGCCTAACTTAGCAGCTCATACAAGCTGGCTTACTATCCCTCTAATGCTGGCTTTCTCCTGCTCTGAAATATCTTCCTTTTTTCTGGGGTGCTCCTTCCAGAGGCAGGCCCTAGCCCCCAAGACCTGCCTGAACCCTGGAACTTCAGTAGAGCTGCTGTGCTTCCTTAGGTGGTAGTCGTGGGCCTGCCTCAGTCTGACTTCTCCAACTTTCCTGTCCTCGTGTCCGGGCTCCTCACCAGCACAGACAGCATCCCCAGGGCTAGAACCAACGGGATTTTGTGTTTTTCTGGGTTTCTGCTCACATGCTTAGGGCTCTAGGCACTGATTGGCCACCCTAAACCTTTCAGGGAGGCATAGCAGGGGCTTCCCTGGCACCCTTTACGAGATGGGGTTACCAGATGCAGGGATGAGAAAGTGGTTAGGAGAACTGGGCTGTAAAGCCCAGGAGGGGGCAGGGATTTGTCTGGAACAGAATGGGGCCGGGACAAGCCCTGCTTCCTGGGCAGGAGTATGACCTGGACGAGACTGTCCCTGGTGGGTGCTCCCAGGAGAGCGGGGGTGTGATCTACAGCGTGTACCTGCTCATACAGCTGTGCCCACCTGTGCCTGTGTGAGGGGCCAAAATGAAGCAAAGCTCGGCTCTGGTCCACAGTGCCTGTTGACATAGGCTCAGTGTCAGCGGGCCCCAGCGTCCCAGGATTCCCCTCTCGGTGAGGCATGACCACAGAGGCCGAGCTCACACGTGGGCCCCAGCCGAAGGGGCCTGGGGCTCCCTGTGGATCGACCAGAATGGTACCTGTGCCAACCCCTTTATGAACCTCCACCCCCAGGGAGCCTGGAGCCTCTCGTGGTATCGGTGGGAAGTTCATCTGGGAGGGAACGGGTGTCCCAGGACACCTTTAACCTCTGCAGCCCACAGCTGGGGTATGTGGAGGGGATCTTTGTCTTCCACACAAAAATCCTATCTCTCTGCACACAGAATTGGTTCACCATGCCGGTACCTTTGTTTTCTCTCCTTCTGACCTCACTTCTCTGGGCCTTGGCTGCCTCCTCTGTAGATGTGGAAAGATGTGGAAAACCTTGGCTCCCTCAGGTCTGACACAGAGGCAGGGCCTCCCTCCACTTGGGAGTTCTAAGAGCTCTTGACAGCAGCGGCAGCGGGAAGAAAGGGGCGCAGGCAGAGTCTGGCATTCATGTTTATTCCAGGCTGTCAAGAGGGAGGTTCCTGATGCAGTGTCACTCCTCTTCGAGCAGTTTTTGCTGAGAAAGGAATAAAAGGTGTAAGGGGGCAGCTGACAAGAGGGAAGGAGGGTGTGGAGAGGAATCTCTGGGGCTTTCCAGGGCCTCAGGGGGCTGCCTTGAGAGGGCGACGTTCTGGCCTCAGGGACCTTGGTTCTCATTTAGGGGTCTTTGTACTTTAGTGTGAGGGGCCAGGCTTTCTTCCAAGGTTTCAGTCTATATGGGCTGCTTTGACCAGGAAGGGGTTTCTCAGGTATGGATGTTGTGGGACTCCCCGCCAAGTCTGCCATAATATAGGCTAAGGAGTGCCCAACCTGAGCGGCACTGATGGTGGCAGGTGTGCTGACATGGCCACTAGTGAGGCCCAGCCAAGGGACCCACCTTGGCGCCGATGTCGCGGCTCTTGGCCCGCAGCTTGTTGACCTGGGACTCAGCGATGTCCGCCCGCTCCTCGGCCTCATCCAGCTCGTGCTGTACCTTGCGGAACTTGGACAGGTTGGTGTTGGCCTGCTCCTCCTGCGGGGGTCCGGGGACGGGGAGGAGGAGGTGAGATGCAGCAGGGTAGCTTGGGGGAGCTGGAAATCCCCAGCCTTCCAATCTGATGGATTCCCTGTCCCTGAGCCAGGAGCTCAGTGCTCTCACCCCTCAACTATGTCCCTGCAACTGCCTTGCTAAGGGTCTCCTGTTCCTGGCTTGGCACCTTCCTCAACTTGCCCAGCATTCAGAATCCTGCATGGCCACCCACTGCCCAAAATGAATGACATGCTGCCTGGTCAGTCCCATTCTTTTTTTTTTTTTTTTAAAGCCAAGTGGGTTTTTTGTGTGTGTGTGTGTTTTTTTTAAGATTTTATTTATTTATTTGACAGACAGAGATCACAAGTAAGCAGAGAGGCAGGTAGAGAGAGAAGAAAAGAAGCAGGCTCCCTGATGAGCAGAGAGCCCGACAGACCCTGGGATCATGACCTGGGCCGAAGGCAGAGGCTTAACCCACTGAGCCACCCAGGTGCCCTGGTCAGTCCCATTCTGAACCGAGCTTCACTGCACCTGCCCAGCTCTGACTCTGCTGCTCCCAGCTGTCCGGTTTCCTGCACACGTGTGTTCATCGACACTTCACTTTCACACTTTACAGCCCACCCAGACTCTTCCCCCACTGCCCTATGGCCAGGGCCTCTCCTGGGCCCAGTTCCACAGCCACCTTCCAGCCTCCAGCACCATGTGGCCCCGTGGCCTGCTTAGCAGCTATACTGTCTTCTGTCGGGTCTACCGGAGTATGGATTATAAGCAGGTTGTAAGCATTGCCTTTGCTTGCTCAGAGTGCCTGCTCCAGCTCTGAGCACACAGGACGCGTGAAACGTCCAGTCCCCATGCTGGGACCGAGGCCCGTCAATTCTCACACAGGGAGATGTGTGTAGGGAGAGTGAAGAAAACCATGAACTCACCGCCTCCTCGGCCTGGCGCTTGTAGGCCTTGACCTTCAGCTGCAGCTTGTCCACCAGGTCCTGCAGCCGCAGCAGGTTCTTCTTGTCCTCCTCCGTCTGGGGGTGGATGGATGGGAGAAGCCAATTTGGGGGAGGAGCAAGGACAATCATTGTTCCCTCCTTCAATATATCACTGTTCTCCCCAGGCCTTAGCTGCCCCTCCAACCCTCCGATGGGCCAGGTGAAAGAGGGGGCCTGGGGGATTTCATCTCTGCCTTGACTTGTAGGTCAAAGGGCCAAGGCAAGGTCCTCAGTCTGGATCTAGAAAGCAAAGCGGGCTGAGGCCCTAAAGCTAGAAGTGGGGCAAGGGGCTCCTAACCGAATGGAATTCCTTCATCCAAAAATATGGGGGCATTGGGGCTCCTCCAGTCCCAGCCTGGAGCCCCGTAGATTCTCTTGGCCAGTGGTCTGAGAGTGAGCCGAGAGGAAAATGAGGGGCACGGGATGAAGGGGGTACTGTCATAGTCAGACCATTCTCATCTATCATATATATACTGTACTAGGCAGATTTGGGCACCAGGATCACTGGCTCTAATGTCACCTGACCATGTCTAGCTCCTCATCATTGCATGGACTAGGGTGCCACTCCCACTTATGTACACAGTACACCTGCTGGTCTCCCCAGCTGCATCTCTTTCTCAGGCCTCTCATATTCTGCTGTCCAACGGACCAATACCTCCTTTCCTCGCCCTTTCTTCCCGGGTGCACTGGGAAAATAACAGGTCAAGGGCAAAAGCTCTGAGTTACAAAGGTGCAGGTCTTAGAACATTTTGGGATCATCTTTATCTAAGGTCCCACAAGTTCCATGGAATATCTGAGTCTCCTATTCCGAAAGTGCCATACTACATCCTTCCCTCTCGGGCTGGCAGAAAGATTCCATGGACGGTGCTAAAGCCTTCATGGTAGCACTTTGGGTTCTTAAAACAAAACAAAACAAAACAAAACAAAACAAAACAAAACAAGAAAACCCAAGGAAATGCTGGTTAAAAGAGCTTTCAGGAAGTAGAGGTAGGTTCTCCACTCACCAGAAAAAATCATGGACTCAAGCCAAACAGACTCCAGGGAATGTGCAAGAAAATTAATCTAAAGACAGCATCTCAAGAAGTAGGTGCCAGGGAGTTGAGTGGTGCACCTGGACAGCGGCTGTGCCTGGGGCCCGTGTGGGTTGGGAAGTGAGGCAGGGGAAGCGCTTTCACATCCACTCTTTCCTGGCCCCCAGAGCAGCCCCCATGCCCGCACCTGGTAGGTGAGCTCCTTGATGCGA